>NW_010387636.1:896216-915696 GCF_000414095.1 Morus notabilis
CTCTCGCCTCGAGGGACTTCACCAAATCATCCCTAATAACCACACCAATATCGATGCTCCACCCTTTGCAAATTGCAAACAGCAGGGCATCGATATTGGTGTGGTTATTAGGGATGATTTGGTGAAGTCC
Source organism: Morus notabilis (assembly GCF_000414095.1). NCBI lineage: Eukaryota > Viridiplantae > Streptophyta > Magnoliopsida > Rosales > Moraceae > Morus > Morus notabilis. The sequence goes on from NW_010387636.1 coordinate 896,347, forward strand.
CTCGAGGCGAGAGTGACGAGTGCTCATACCCATCCATGTCTTATCATTGGGCTATGTCAAAATACTGGTGTGCCAATTGATCTAACCGAGACATTGAGACCATGTGGTGTGTTAATTGATAAATCGTCAATTGATAAATTTGTTAAATGGCCTGGGGGCAGGCACATCGAATCAGGCTTGGGTTTTGAACTCTACGAGAACAATGATGCACCCTGACCTCCCACCCTACTCCCGCGACTTCACGTTTTGGGAGGAAGGAATCGGATTCAATGAGTCTCAGCCCAACAAACAAGTGCTCTATAGGAGCGTGAACGGATACGTGAGGAGAACCGCCACCGCCAACCATCCCGCACCCGCACTCACCGCGAAGAAGCTGGACCATCATCCGCATCAGACATGACCCATCACATTCCCTCTATCGAGGATGTTTATAGGATGACGGTCCAACAAGGCAAAAATCTAACGGAACTGCAATCTAAACTCAATCAACAAAACCACGTCATATATGAGGTCCTAGATCGAGTTAAGGATATGCAACACCATGACATCATGAGAAGCCGTTATGAGCAGCAGTTCCATCATTATTTGGCTTCTCAAGGTCCTGCCAACTCATCCACTGCAATGCCCCCCGCCTATCCCGACTATCTCCTCCGACCCTACCACCCTCAACCACCACCACCAGAAACTCAAGAAGGGAGTGATGACAATGAGGGGATGTAACTTCATCCCCGAGGTATGCGTCCTTGTGCTTTTATTCGTTCCAACATTGAGGACAATGTTGTACACAAGTTTAGGGGGATGAACACATTAAAAGTAACGCTTGAATGAGCGGACACACAAGATTTATAGTGGTTCACTCTGTTAATGAAGAGCTACATCCACTTGTGTATGATATTTCTCTTTGGACTTTTACAATTTACATGCATGTATTTTCTCTCTTTTATTCAATACTTGAGAAATCCCTCCCTTTCGTGTATGGGGTTTTGCCCCTTTTATAGCTCAAGCTTCCTTTGTGGGTAGTTTTCCTTCGTAGGTAAAAGTACTCAAGTGGCCTACCTTTCTTGGCCCAGACCGTAGCGTACTAATCACCTTTTAGACTGTTCACTCAGCCAATTGGTCTTCCATTACGGCTCTGTGGATTCCTGTAATCCTTCACTGCCCACTGTAGGGCGGTTTAGGGGATTGCAATTAATGCCCGTACTGCAGACGTCTCCCATCCCTAGACGCAACTTGTGATGTTAGGCTCCTTTCTGAAGATCATTCCCCTCATCGTCTGTGCTGCGTAGACCCTATGTCCTTCCTGGCAGTCGACCATTTCTAAAAGAACTGTTGCCATAAGTTCGACGACACAACTGGTCGATGCCCTAAGTTGGGCCTTTCTTTGCAACGTAGAGGGGAAGCGAGCTTCAAGCGTCGAGGGTTGTCACCTTTTGAGGGAAAATAAGGCCACGTGTCACGCTGTCGCCATTCCACATGTCACCCATATTTTTTCACACAACTAGTATATACCCAAAATGGTTTATTATTGTGCAAACTATTCACGAGCCGCGAGGTCTAAAGAAAAAGTATTTTGTCACGAAACGAGAAGCGCGTAGAAAAGACGGACAACATGCCTTCAGAGTTCTCCAATCATGTTTTGCAATTGTGGCAGGACCGACACGTTTTTGGAGAAAATTAGATATGCTACATGAAATAACGACTGCGTGCATTATTATTCACAACATGATAATCGAGGATGAACGTGATCTTGATGCAACAATTGAAGATGTGATGCAAGTGCCAACTCCAGAAATTGAAATGGAGGATGAAAATACCCGATTTCAACAATTCCTTGATAGACATAGTCAAATCAAAGATAAAGATGCTCACGTTGAGCTTCCTAATGCATTAATTGATCGTTTGTGTGAGGAGTATACTAATTCAGAGGATTAAATGTAAATAATATCTTCTTTTCTTTTCACTTTTGCATTTATGTTTAATTATTAACTACAATATTTCGTTCACAACTTCTTTTATTGATTTAAATTTGTTTTTAATTAATATATCAATAGTGAATGGGTCATTTTAGTTAGGAAAATCTAATTTATTATTTATTAGTTTCTACTACTTTAGTAAATAATAAAATATATTTTATGGGAACAATATGTGAAAAAATATTGCATGAGGGTCATAATTCGTGAAATAGATAAATGGTAGGGAATTAGTAAAAAAGAATATAAGAAAGAGATAAAAAAAAAAAAGAATATATATGGAATATTCTTTTTAGTATTAGAAATTGTGTAATAGGTTGGAGATAAATTTACTGTTTGACGTGAAAGCTATACCATTTAGTGTGAATGTTGCACCATTTTGGTGTAAACGGTTGGAGATGCTCTTGGTGCTTTTAAGATTTGTTGTTGGAGCTTGGGTAGTTTTTAACTGGTTTTTCTTATTTGTTTTGTGAAATTTGTTATTGGTGGTGGAATTTGAAATATGGGTATTGTTTGGTGTTGATGTTAGAGTTGAACATTAGGGCTTTTAAGAGTCTAAGATCTAAGCATGTAGCTTGATGACGGTTTGGAGATTGGAAAAGTAAGAAACGGGTATGCTTGATTTTTACCTAGTTTGGCGAATGGCGCTCATACATATTAGGGGTGAAAGTTGGCCAAGTAGGGTCAGTTTTTGGGTAAGTTTTCGGCCTGTCCACGAGAATCGGCTTGAGAAAACTGTGGGCCACAACATGTGACTTTATCCTAGAACCTGTACACCATTCGGTTACCTCAGGTAATCTCGAGTCGGCTGGGTTACGTCGGGTAAACCAACTCCAAATTTGCTTATTTTAGCCTGAATTGCTGTTTTTCCACGAGTAAACCAGCTCCAAATTTGCTGATTCTTTGCTAAATTGCTGCTTTTGCATGGGTAAACCAAGATTTACCATGACAAACATTTAGAAAGAGTCCAGAAATTAAAAAATTTCACATACATATCTATTGCCAAACATTTTAAAAGAGAGTCCAGGTCCGACAATTAAGAAGTCCTTAGTACAAGTCCATTGCACATACATATCCAATAATCCTAATTACTAAGATACGTAATAAAAAAGTGCAACAAACAGTCCATAGTGCACACATGCTACAACCAAATAAGAATTTTAGTCCACACCAAAGAGTTCAAGTCAAAATAAAAAAGTAATGAATTCAACACCACAAGCAGCTGAAATTCCCTGAGTTCACTCAAGAATGATAGCATTGGCACCTCCATTTCCAACTTGTCCTTCATGTGTTGGAGCAGAAGTTGCCAAACCTTGAGAGGAAAACATTAAAAAAAAAAAATACAAAGTATAAGGATCAGTTTTTAGACAACAAAATAAACAACAAGGAGATGAAATACATAGCATGGAAACATTACCTGACTCAATTTCTTCATATTCATTAACCTCTTCCGTGTAGTCACTAATGTTGATGTGCTCACGACTACGCAGCTAATTTTGTAAACAAATCAATACCTTCACTATCTTGGGGCTCAATGAACTCCTCAAGGGATTGAGGATGCGTCCACCGGTACTCAAAGCATATTCTGAGGGTACTGTTGAAATAGGACTGGCAAAAATGTCTCTTGCAACCAGTGAGAGAGCCTTGTACTTGGTTGCATTATTCTTCCACCAATCTAAAAGAGTAAAGTTTGGCAAAGTTGGGTCCTCTATAGGGTCTGTCAAGTATCTGTCCACCTCATTTTTGTCACATTCTTCTACTTCATTTTTTTTAACAAAGGAGCTCCACAAACACCATTTTCCTTGTTCATCAATTTTTACCTCCTTTGTACTAGCTGATGCTGCTGCCCCGCCACTATCATTAGCCACAAATTTAGCATTGTCCCCACTATAAAAGTCAAATAGCCGGTACAAAGTATCCTTCACCTTCTTTGATAATGTTTCAGAAGTCTAAGAATCATACACCGAAGAGAAACAATATGTCAAATAATTCATTTTGTACCTAGGATCAAGTACAACAGCTACAAAGAGAAGACAATTAATATTCTCAACATTCTCCTAATACTTGTCATACTTCTTTTTCATACTCACAGCCATGGACGAGATGATTGAATCTTCTTGTTTGCTAAATTGCAAGAGCTGGTTTTGCATCTCATAAAGCTCAAGAAAGTAAGAATTTGAAGTGACATCCAAAGTCCCACTAAACTTCAAAGTTATTTCATAAAAAGTCTTAAGGAATTTCACAAACACCTTATCATTCTCCCAATCATTATCAAGTAGTGGGCCAATCTTCTATTTTCCCCCTCCTCTTCATGAAAATAAGACACAAACTTTTCATCTTCCTCTTCATACCTCTTGAAAGCTTTTTGAAACTTAATGGATGCATCTAACATCATACAAGTGGAGTTCCATCTAGTGGGGACATCTAGGACTAAGAGACCTTTGTATTCAATTTTCTCCCGCTCCACACGTGACTTGAATTTCAACAACCTAGCCGGAGAAAACCTCACATACCTCACGGCATTACGAATGGCAGCAATGGAATGATGCAGGTCTTTAAAACCTTCATTGACAATCAAGTTCATTATATGGGCATAACATCTAACAAGCAGAAATTCCTCACCAAAAACAACGCCTTTCCACCCCTTAATCTTCCTTCTCAAGTAGGTAATCATAGAGTCATTAGATGAGGCATTATCAACAGCCATAGTGAATACTCTTTCAATAGCCCAAGTATGCAAACATGATTCAATGACTTTACCAAGAATCTCTCCCTTGTGGCTTGGAATTTGACCAAAGTTTATAATCCTTTTTTGCAAAGTCCACTCACTATCAATGTAGCGTACAGTCAGACACAAATAACTAATATTTTGTAAGGATGTCCAACAATCAGTCGTTAGACAAATCATTTAGCTACCGTTACGAAATTCATCTCTCAGTTTCTTCCTCTCTTCCAAAAAAAGTTGGTAAAAGTCCTTGGCAATGGTAACACGGGAGGGGATAGTGAATCTAGGCTATATTACTTGACAAAAATTCTTAAACCCTTCACCTTCAACAAACCTAAATGAAAGCTCATCTACAACCACCATTTTTGCTAAAGGTTTTCTACAATTCTCCTTGTTAAAGCATATAGCAACAAGATTACTGCCGGTTTCAGTGCTGGTTTAAAAACTCAAAATTTTTTGTGTTTTGTCTTGGATCCTATATGGATATTTCTTGCATTGCCTTTCTATGCGAACCTTCATACTACTAGTCCCATGTCTCCTACTATCACATGCATATTTTGCCCCACAATAGATACACTTACACCTAGGCTCATTTGGATCCCCACCCTCTATGATTTCGAAATGATCCCAAACAAAAGACTTTTTTTGTGACCTCTTCCTCTTTTTATTGTCTCCATCCTCTTTATCAAAGACCAAAATAGGCTAAAGAGTGCGCATGGCACTAGGTTCTTTGGCCTACCCAGCTTCTATTTCAACAGGAGATTTAATAGTGCTTTCAAAAGTTTGGATTGTTATGGAGGAGTGTTGCAATATAATTTTGACTACGCTTGCAAGTGCACAAGTCGTACAAGTAATAAAGTGGTCCAAAGACCGATATCGTCCCACGAGGATTGACGTTAAGAATATAAACTAACTATTGTGAATATCATATCTTAACTTTATCTAAGCGATCAAATTTAGATGTGATAAACTCAAAGAAAAACTAAAATAAAGGAAAACTAAATCAAAAGGAAAGATGATAGTAATTAATAATACGTGATGAAATTAGAACGGAAAATTAATATGATAAGAATGCTAGGGTCTTGACTTCACTCTATTGCGATTATGTTTCTCCGTAGTAATGTGCCTAACCTAACTCAACGTTCTCAAGAACCTAGAGTGATGTATATCCTTATTCCCTCTCTCGAGTGCCGCATAAAGAATGTGTACGTGATATCAAGCCTATATCTCTATACAACTATTCATCCCTACCTTCATTAAGTTCCACTCTAGAAATAATTCATGGAATTCCACTTCTCAATTTCACAACCTAAAATTGTTTCGGTTACCTAGGTAATGTTTATCTCTCGATCTCACACCAACCTAAGTTGTTCTATCCGTTTCTTGATTGCTTGAACGTTCCCCTCTCGAGTATTAATCCTCACAATAAAAATCTGCCCAATTCAAAATCTCATAATGCATGGCAATATGTAAATCATAGATTTAGCAGCAATAATTCAAAATAGAAGACGAAAGAAACGAAGAGCTTAATTAAATGCACATTAAAACGTCAAAACAATAATCACAAATAGAGATTCATCTAAACCCTAACAAATAAGAAAATTAGCCACACATCATGTGGCTCTCAGTGTCAAAATAATATTCAAAATCTAGAGAAATACAAGAAGAAAGAGAAGAAAGAACGCTTGAAATTCTTGAAGAACTGCTCCAATCTCCAATCCTCTCCGATTCAGTTTTTCTCCTTTTGAAAACCCTTTTTCTCCCCCCTTTTGCAGTTTTTAGTCTCTCCTTTTATATCTCACGTTCAGCACGCCTCCCAAGAAGCCAAATCGCTTTCCATAAAAAATCTCCCCCCTAACCTAGGGCAAAACGCGTGTTTTTAATAAAATCGGGAGGCGACATATCGCATAGAAATAGGCGACATATCGCAGCTCTCTCTGTTATCTGTGCACCAGACTAGGGCAGCGGCAAATCAGGCGACATATCGCCTGGAAGGAAGCGACATATCGCCTGGAGGCGGCGACATATTGCCTGAAAGGAAGCGACATGTCGCAGCTCTCGCTGTTTCTTCATACAAATTTGCTCGATTTTTGCTCCTTTTCAAGCCACATCGCCATCTGAAGGCGATGTATCGCCTCATTCTCTATCTTTTTGATCCAGAATGCCTCAAAACTCAGCGATTTCATCCATTACTGCACACTCAAGGGAAAATCATCAAATCCACATAAAAACTTGAGAAAAACATGCCAAAACTAGCTAAAGGAGTAACGAATGAGTGTATAAATTACGTACTCATCAAGGAGTTAATGATAAATTTTTCTATCTAGCACAAAAATAAAAATAAAAAAATTAACTATATACCATCAACGAGTTCTCTAACCAATAGCTAAACCGAAAACATCAACTACATAAAAACTGAATATCAGACATTATAAAATATCCAATATCCAATATCCAATATCACCAAATAAAAACTGATAATCACCAAATAAAAACTGAATCATTGAACATATATACAATATCCAATATCCAATATCACTGAACATAGAGAATATATACAAACATTAACTTAATACCAAACATTATCCAATATCTGCCACTGTCAATCCAATATCAAAACATTATCAAATTAAACATAACATCGAATACAATTGAAAATCACCATAATAATCGGTCTTTTAAAATAACATCGAACATTATCCGCCACTGTCGATCCAATATCAAACATAAAACCAAAAAAAAAAAAAACAAAAATGAGAGAAGGAGAGTGTGATAGCAGAATCTTTGCTTATAACCTTCAACGGCGAGGGATTCCGTGAGAAGAAGAAGAGGAACGGAGCAGAGGTGCGGCGAGAAGGAGCAGAGGAATAGAGCAGAGGCACCGCGAGGAACGGAGCAGAGCAGAGACGATGCGAGAAGGAGAGTGGTGGAAGAAGGGAACGACGACAAGGAGTAGAGGAACGGAGTAGCTCGTAACGGAGGAACGGAGCAAAGCGGAGGCAAGGCGAGGAACAGAGCGGCACAAAAATGAGAGCGAAGATAGGTTTCAAACTTTCAAGAGATCAGATAGGAAGAGGAGAGTCAGGAAGAGGCGAAGAGCGAAGATAGGTCCTAAGGTTTTTTCTTAAACCAACGTGATGTACATTTTTGGCCAGGTCGGGGTAGATTCAGGTCTTGGAGGCCCAACCTGTGCCCCTACCCACAGATTGTGGGTTAACACCATCTAAAACTGAAAAAAAAAAATTTAAAAAGGTAAACCTGAAGAATTCAGGTAGGGTCGGGTGGATCGAGGCAAGTTAATCGGGTTTAGGGTTAATTCTTACACCCTTAATACATATGGCTGTCACAGAATAAGACTAGGTAAGAGTTTTTTATTTTTATAATTTGAACCAAATACAGTTTAAAAAATAAGATTAAGAATTTTTAATTTTCTATCTAACGATACTTTAGGTATTTTTAAGTCAAAAACCAAGTGTTAGACTAAAAAAAAGTAAAGATTTGTGTATTAAATTTAATGTGAGTGTATATTTTTAATGAGATCAAAGACTAAATGTATACTTTTTGAATAAACCTAAAATATGAGATATATTAAAAAGGTAAATAACCTAAAAAAAAATCTAAACCTATCCCAAGGTGATTTCTCACGATTTTCTCCCCCCAAAACATTTTTTACCCCAACCTTAAAACCCCTAAATCAAACTTACCACTCCCCCATCAGGAGGGAGAGAAAATCGATGCGAAAAAGTAAGAAACATGCCAAAGATATTGTTATCCCTGATTTGTAGGGAATTGTTATTCAAATAAAATCCGAATATAGCTAGCTGATTTGGATATTAGGTAGCAAATAGGATAGCTCATAATCTTCTCCTAATTTTTCTCCTAAGATCGTGTAGTTAGTTCCCACGGATCCATTGATCCTTGGCTATATATTTCTCTGTATTTTTCCTCAGTATTATAAATGGAAAGTATTGTTTATTTCTTTCCCTAAAACTACATGGTATCAGAGCCAAGGCTTGAAATCAAAGTCTATGGATTATAGGGCAGTGATGACTGGAGCCCAGAAATCAAACACTCAAACAAGGAGTGATTCTATCTCGTCCTCAGGAACTTTCCAACCACAATCCACAGGTACCATCTAGTTTGGTAGTGTGGAACAAACAAATCCAAATCTGTCACTACAGTTGACTATCCATAAACTGAATGGCAGCAATTATCTTGAGTGGGCTCAATCTGTAAGACTTGCAATTGATGGCAGAGGAAAACTTGGCCATCTGACCGGAGAAGTATGTCAACCAGCCATAGAAGACCCGAACTTGAGGTCATGGCGCTCGAAAAATTCCCTAGTGATTGCGTGGCTCATCAATTCAATGGAACCCGCAATAGGAAAGCCTCACCTTTTTTTGCCAACCGCAAGAGATGTATGGGAAGCAGTTCGAGACATGTATTCAGATGTAGAAAACTCATCCTAAATTTTTGATCTGAAAACTAAACTTTGGAAGGCAAAACAAGGAGATCGAGATGTGACTGTTTACTACAGCGAACTTGTGACGATGTGGCAGGAGCTGGACCTCTGTTATGAGGACGAGTGGGATTGCCCACAAGACAGTGTCCATCACAAAAAAAGGAGGAAAATGATCGAGTTTATGTCCTAGCTGGGCTCAACCAAGAACTTGATGAGGTGCGGGGCAGAATCCTTGGAAGAAAACCTTTACCATCAATAAGAGAGGTTTTCTCTGAAGTTCGGAGGGAGGAGTCAAGGTGTTGAAACTTCAGCCTTGATCTCTAGAGGTCCAGATTCGGAAGGGAACAAGAAGACGAAGCCTTGGTGTGACTATTGTAAGAAATCTTGGCACACCAAGGAAACTTGCTAGAAACTCCATGAGAAGCCACCAAACTAGAAGAAGAAGAACGGAGGTGAAAGCAGGGCATTACAAACTGTGAGCGAGGATTCTCAAGGACAACAAATCAATTCAGAGATGCATTCCTTCTCAAAGGAACAGCTAAGCCACTTGTACAAGCTCTTCCAATCTCCACAATTCTCCAATCTTTCCTGTTCTTTGGCTCAAAAGGGTAATTATCTTATTGCAGCTTTTTCTTGTGAAAAATCAAATCCATATTGTTCATGGATTATTGATTCAGGTGCCACTGACCATATGACCGGATCTTCAAAATTGTTCTATTCCTATAGTCCATGTGCAAGAAACAAAAAAATCAAAATTGATGATGGTTCATTGTCTGTAATAGCAAGAATATGGTCCATTGTCATCTCTCCCACACTCACTCTTCATAAAGTTCTTCATGTGCCTAATATGTCCTACAATTTGTTGTCAATTAGCAAATTAACCAGTGATCTTAGATGTCGAGTTAATTTCTTTCCTTCATATTGTGAATTTCAGGAACTGACCACGGGGAGGAGGATTGGCAGTGCTAGAGAAAGCGGAGGACTTTCTTTTTTTGAAGAAAGATCAACATCAAAAAGGCCGGCACAAAGTACATGCTATGGTTCTGTCTCTTTTGTTGACAATAAAGAAATTATGTTATGGCATTATAGATTAGGTCATCCGAATTTTCATTATTTGAAACATTTATTGCCTGATTTGTTTAAGAATAAGAATCATTCTTTATTGCAATGTGAGTTTTGTGAATTGGCTAAGCACCATCGCTCTACTTTTTCTTTACAGCCCTATAAACCCACAAAACCTTTTTTATTGATCCATACTGATTTGGGGTCCTTCTAGGGTTGTAACACCTTCAGGAAAAAAATGGTTTGTAAGATTTATAGATGATCATACAAGGCTGGGTTGGGTTTATATATTAAAAGAAAAGTCAGGGGTTGAAAGTGTCTTCAAAAATTTTTACATGATGGTTTTAACCCAATTTCAAACCAAAATCCACATCTTATGAGTGATAATGGTAAAGAGTATTTTAATAAAATTTTAGGACCTTTTCTCCTAGAAAAAGGAATTGTGCACCAAAGTTCATGTAATGATACACCTCAACAAAACGTAGCTAAGAGAAAAAATAAACATCTGTTAGAAGTTGCTGGAGCATTACTATTTTCAAAAAAACGTCCCTAAGTATCTCTGGGGTGAAGCAATTTTGACAGCAACATATTTGATCAACCGGATGCCTTCTAGGGTTCTCAAATTCAAAACACCATTAAGTGTTTTTCAAAACATTTACCCTGCATCTAGGCTCACTTCGGACATTCCTCTCAGAATATTTGGATGCACAGCTTTTACTCATAACCATGATCACAGTAGAGGAAAACTTGATCCTAGGGCTAAACAATGTGTCTTTGTTGGATATGCACAACTCAGAAAGGATATAAATGCTTTGACCCTATCTCAAGAAAAATGTTCATAACCATGGATGCAACTTTTTTTTGAAGATAAACCTTTTTTTGGAACTCATCTTCAGGGGGGGGAGAAAGAGAAGATTCGGATTTGGACAGCAATGATGATGTATTTCGAATCCAAGAAAACCAACTGGATGTTTTTCAAGATAATGTTGCAGGAAATCAAATATTTTCTTACGTTGATAATTCAAATTCTGCCACAATGTTGAGGGAAAACCAGGGAAAAGAAAATGTTCAAGTTAAGACTGTCAAAGATCTTTCTATATTTGAATGTTTTGAAAATTCTGATCTAAATGACTTTAGCAACAGAAACGTAGACTCTAAGCAAGCAAGGCAGATAAATACTAATAATATAGGAGAAACGGTCCCCTTATCCTTAGTGCCATCTGGAAAAAGTAATAATCCTACAGAAGAAATAGATAAGAACATAGCAAGTACTAAGTTGCAGACCTACTCCAAGAAGAATTAACATTCAAAAGATAAAGTCTCCGCCTCTCTTCAAAGCCATGAGTCTGAACCGTGGAAAGAATCTGAAGCATCTAAACTCCAGGTAAAAATCCCTATGAGCCTTCAACAGAGTCTTTTGATGATCTTGATATTCCCATTGCTTCTCGAAAGGGTGTGCGGTCTTGCACTAAACACCCTATGTCTCACTTTGTTTCTTATGACAAATTATCCCCTGCTTTCTTTGCTTTCACTTCACAAATCTCCTCTGTGGATATTCCAAGAGATGTACAAGAGGCTTTGCAAGTTCCAGAGTGGAGGAAAGCTATTGATGAAGACATGAGGGCTCAAATCAAACATGGGAAGTAGTGGATCTGCCAAGAGGAAAGAAGACGGTTGGTTGCAATGGGTTTTCACGATCAAGTATAATTCGGATGGAACCCTTGAGAGGTACAGCTCGCTTAGTAGCCAAGGGCTTCACTCAGACTTATGGTATCGACTATCTTGAGACCTTCACTCCAGTTGCTAAGTTGACTACAGTCAGAGTACTATTGTCGATTGCTGTTAATCTTAATTAGCCGCTTCATCAATTAGATGTAAAGAATGCCTTTTTGAATGGCGACTTGGAGGAAGAAGTTTACATGGACTCACCACCAGGGTTTGATGAGAGGTTCGAATCCAAGGTCTGCAAGCTGAAGAAGTCACTATATGGGCTCAAACAATCCCCTGGGGCGTGGTTTGATAAGTTTACCCATTCTGTGAAGAGCCAAAGATATGTTCAGGCTCAGAATGACCATACTATGTTTATAAAAAGGTCTGAGGAAGGTAAGATTGTTGTCTTAATAGTTTATGTAGATGATATCATTCTTACTGGTGATGACTTGGTAGAGATGGAAAGACTAAAGAGAAACTTGGCTCTATAATTTGAAATTAAAGATTTGGGAGCATTGAGATATTTCCTAGGGATGGAAGTAGCACGTTCAAGGAAGGGGCTGATTGTCTCTCAAAGGAAATATGTTTTAGATCTTCCTAATGAAACTGGTATGAGTGGATGCCAACCTGCAGATACTCTCATGGATCCAAACCAAAAGCTTAGAGATACTATAGATAGAGCACCAGTTGACAAGGCTAGGTACCAAAAGCTTGTGGGAAAATTAATCTACTTATCCCATACAAGACCAGATATAGCCTTTGCAATGAGCGTTGTGAGTCAATTTATGCACTCTCCCTTTGAGGAGCATCTTGAAGCAATATATTGGATTCTGACTGGGCAAAACCTAAAAAGTACTCCAGGGAAAGGGCTCTTTTTCAAGAAAGGTGAGCAAAGGACTGTTGAAGCCTATAAAGATGCTGACTGAGCAAGCTCACTTATTGATAGAAGATCTACATCCGGTTACTGCACATTTGTATGGGGTAACCTTGTCACGTGGAGAAGTAAGAAGCAGAACGTTGTAGCACGTAGTATCACTGAAGCAGAGTACCGAGCCATGGCACATGATGTTTGCGAGATTTTGTGGTTAAAACGGATTCTGGATGAACTTAGAAAACCAATGGAAAGGCCTATGAAGTTGTACTGTGACAACAAAGCTGCTATTAGCATAACTCACAATCCAATGCAACATAATAAAGCTAAACATGTTGAGATTGATCGACATTTTATAAAAGAAAGGTTGGAAGGAGTTATTTGTTTGCCATTTGTTCCTACAACGCAACAGACAACTGACATTCTTACCAAAGGATTATTCAGGCCTAACTTTGAGCTTCTCACCAGCAAGTTGGACATGATAAACATTTATGCACCAACTTGAGGGGGGTGTCGAAGATATTGTTATCCCTAATTTGTAGGGAATTGTTATTCAAATCAAATCCGAATATAGTTAGCTGATTCGGATTTTAGGTAGCAGATAAGATAGCTCATAATCTTCTCCTGATTTTTCTCCTACGATCATGTAGTTAGTTCCCACGGATCCATTGATCCTTGGCTATATATTCCTCTGTATTTTTCCTCAGTATTATCAATGGAAAGTATTGTTTATTTTTTCCCTAAAACTACAAAACACAAAAGATAAAATTATCAAAGTAATGCGGAATACAAAATTTGATCTCCATTGTAACGCCGGGTAATGATAAATGCACAACATGCAGCGCAACATGATCCGTCACGTTGGTGGAATTGACTATACTTTCTTGATATCTTGAAGAACCGTAAGTGCAGCATTACGACCGGGAGCACCCATCACACCACCTCCAGGATGGGCCCCACTTCCGCACAAATATAACCCACGTAGCGGGGTCCTGTAACTTGACCTGTACTTGTGTATTCAACAATATCATAAATTACATACAAATCACTTAAAACAATTTCAAGTGAAAACATTGTCATGTAGAAAAATGAGAGATGAAAGGTGGCAATGTTAAAAAATGTAAGTTTTAAAAATCATCACCATCCTTGTACAGGTCGCATGAGGAAGAGAGAATCCAATCCCATCGCTCCGTGGAAGATATTCCCTCCTGTCAGGAAAGTCATTTTAAGAATTGTTAACTTATGCCGCTACACGGATCCAGTCAAGATTCTGAGTATCAGAGTAAGAAGTACCTGTCAGACCAATTTCCCTCTCAAGATCTGGTGGAGTCAACATATCATAACCAATAACTGATGAACTGAAGCCCGGGGCATATTCATCTATTAAGCTAAAACATCTGTTTGCAAACGACTCCTGAAAAGAAGATCAAGAACCAGTTAAAAATATAGGATCAGAAGTGGTTTCATTGGCTAATGTTGGTGGTGACGGGTAGAACATTAAGACAGATTGAGAAGCCTTTGATAGATCAAGCATCCAAGTTTGAACCAATGGCATCATGACCTTGCAGTTTTTTAGCAGCCACTTCCATTTTTGTTTTGTTTTTGTTTTTTTTTTTTTTGTTTTTTGTTTTTGTTTCTACGTATAGACAATAGTTGAGAGAGGAAACTCACTCTATAAACAGGGTCCATCCAGTTGCCATCTGACGGTTTATATGGTGTGTACTGAATAAACAAGTTGATCACATGCTTACCTGCAAAAAAAGTTGAACCTTGTCCATGTGATAAACAATTAAATGTTTTAGATAGTGTTTGCCATGCGAGCAAGTCGAGCTAGATCTTGTATATAGTTTTTGCTATGTGCGAATGGAGAACTCATGGTTCAAACTGAATGTATTAGTAAAGGGACACGCATATCATATTTTCTTGATAAGAAGGTGCTTTGGAGGTTGAATCCATTCATATGAATGTCCGCGTATGCAGGTTCACGACAAGAAGGTGCTTTGGAAGTGGTTCATGTTTGTGGGTTTCCATGTTTACGTGCAATTTTCAGGAATTGACCTTAACATAATAAGATATTTGTCCAACCTACAATCTGCTCTTTCATGATTAAAAGAAATTGTGAGAGTTTAATAAAAGGCAAAAGTTAAATCAATTACCGGGTGGAGATATAGTCTTGTCCAATACAGAAGGAATAGTCATCTCAATAACCGGTCTCCGTGATGGTAATCCATTGACAGAATCTTGACAGGCTGAGTGAATCTCCTCCATACTTGACAGTGATGGTAATGATACAAAAAAAAAAAGGTTAGCGTCACATTTGGGATGTCAAACAATTGCTGTTAAGGTATGCAAATAAAATCTTAAACTAGATAGCAGGAATCTTCAATAGCAAAGTGCTCGGACACAATAAACACAACATCAACAAGCAACACAGAAGTATCTGTTCGCAACGATTTATCAATTGTCCTGTTCCCACGAGCTTTTAAATTATTAATTAGAGAACCAGCACATTAGCACATTAGCCTACTCTAAAATATTGAAGATATACAAGTGAACAACAGTAGATGTCGAATCAAGTTATCCTGTCTAAGGAAACTGCCAACCTCTATTTTTGCGTGGTTATGTTACCTTCCCATCTTAGTTAACAATCACAGAGTACACACAGGATAACAAACTGATCAATGGTGACAATGAGGTCAGAGAAAGTAAACCTCTCAGAACCAATATGAATGGTACCCATATGCTGAGGACCTGCATCAAGATGACTTAACTTGCAACACTGAAACTGGGGCAACTTATCAACTGCTAGGTTGATTTTTGTAGTTCCCTGTTTTTGCCAATTGCAAGCACATAATAAGGTAATTCATCAAAATTGATAGGATTCCAGCAAGATAAATAAATAGACAATAGGTTAGAATACAAGGAAGAAGTGAACCAAGTGAGACACATGATCAGCTTGCAGCGTTCTCCCATGGTTCTGTTGTTAGTATTCAGCAGAACTTCTAAATATTATCATAATTATGCATGCTAAAATTCAATAGATGAACTTCTAAATATTATCCTATTTAGGCATGCCGAAATTCCCATAATCAAACAAAATTTCAGATAAACTAAGAGATTAAGTTTATCCTTTAGGCTTCCTTCACAGTATGGCTTGACTGCATTCTTTCTTAAGTAGCAAAGAGCATTTGTGAAGTAATGAAGCACTAGAAAGACTGCACAACGGGATAGATAATCTCCTGTAATCTGCAGAAATCATAGCTTATCCCTCGCACTAATCTCAAGGTACATTTGGACCATGTTTCACCACTAAATTTAAGCTTCTCATTAAGGGCGTTGTTTTGAATAATCTTCATGCATAAACTTTACACGTATGATCTCTGTTGTACACACT
Organism: Morus notabilis; assembly: GCF_000414095.1. Lineage (NCBI taxonomy): Eukaryota > Viridiplantae > Streptophyta > Magnoliopsida > Rosales > Moraceae > Morus > Morus notabilis. The sequence continues at coordinate 912,541 of NW_010387636.1, forward strand.
CACACTCCACAATTATTAGTATAGAGTTGATAGCGGATTACGAAAATTGGGGAGAAATAAATAAAAAGAAAAGCAGTTAGGAAGGGATCTTACAGAGCTGTAATCAGAGTACTTGATAGCACGGAGAAAATCATCCGGAAGAACTTCATTAGGTGTCAACTCCTGTATCAGACAAAACCCTATCCCCATCAAAATCTATCTAACGAGAAGTTGAAAGTTAAAATTATTTCCCTTTTCCCGCTGGTTCCTACACTATTACATGTCCATATAGCTTATGGTATAGTAATGAACTAAAGCAGCCAGGTTAGCATTTCACCTTAAAAGTTTTGTAAGGAGTTGCATTTGATAAAACAATCGAAGAGCGCACTAGCGTGCCATCAGCCAATAAGACCTAATGAAAGTTTGATGTAATAATTTCTAGTCAGTTTCAGGATCGAAGCTTCAAAAGTGCAGTTCACTGGAGCAACCACGAAAAACTAACCCCATTCACTCTGCCCGAGTCTTCAACTAAAAGTTGTTTAACCTTATTAAAAAAAATAAATAAATAAAAACACTGTTAAGAGAAGCTTCATAGAGATAGCAAATGATACTAGTTTCTCTATCCAACTCAATTTGCAGTTGGATGCTTGAAGGGGCATCTATACAATGACAAAGTACTCTGGCATGAGCAGACTGAGAATTTCAGGCAATTTTGTCCTTGTATATCCACTAGATCAGTAGTGTTTTCAGTTATGCAAGGCACCAAATTGTAAAACACTTGCACAACCAAATAGATTATCAAGAAGTAGAATCACATGTGTAAGATATAATTTCCTAGTCATATTTATGATTTTGCATCTTGATTTTCTTCATAAATAGACTTATAAAACGAAAAGACGGGTTATTCCAGAAACATATACCTCTGCTCTTGTTATAATACAAGCTCCTGCTTCCTTAGCAGCATTACCAATAGCCAAGGATACTGCACCCATACCACCTTCAACATACCTGCCGGGAAAAATGGTTTCAAGGACAGAGAAAGAAATGGAACAAATTAACAACATCTGCATATACGCAAGAACACAGCTAACTAGTGTAAAAATAGACATTAACAGGAGATACATATTGCAAGTTAACGACATCTGTTTCTTTAAAAGTTTTTTCACGGGGCATGGAACACGGCATTGCTATCGTGTGTTTCATTAAGCCCATAACAACACAGTAATCCCTTGGTAGGCCATATCTTTGACGTCCATATAATTTTTTCAAGCCTAATTGAATTACATCACAATCTTCACAACTAATTGATGGCTACTTGTGATGAATTCCAACTTTAATAAACAGGAATAGGGTGTTTGGCAATTTACAGTGTTCAGTGATGTAATACACACCAAAGCCAGCTAAAAAAATACATACGACCAAATTCCACGGTCGCCATGAGTTTCTCCCATCACATGATGTAACAAAACATATCCACTCCCAGGTGTATGGACGCTTGCCTTCACCACAAAATATAGGATAGCTATTATAAGATTGGGAAAACAAATTGAAATTCATTAATCTTTTCCAAGGAGATTATCACGAAACCAACTTCATATAATTATATGCTAAATCAGATTATCTCATGCGCACAGTGCTCCTTAGGAGCAATGTTGTACATGATCTAGGATGATTTAAGATAGAACGATGTATATGACTATATGTTGTACATGATCTAGGATGATTTAAGATAGAACGATGTATATCGATACACTACTCAAGAAGTCTTACAGTTGAGCCTATTACAGCATCTGTTGCAAGGGTTGCTTTCAAAACATCTGTCTGCAAAAATCAACAGTAAGTAAGAAAAGGAAGGACAAAAAATACAAGATAGACATATTTTTGGTCCAAGCTAGAAATGAAAGTTTCCCAAGGTCTGAATCACCGAGGCACACTACCGTGTTTTTTCCCCTCTTGGATGAAAAGTATCATGAAACATGAATAATAATGAAAATATTTGATAAAATGATTAAAGTGATTAAACAAGAGTAACTAAACATCTATCGCCTGTCCTGGATAGCAAATGATATCTCTGGCATAAAAGAAATTTATGGCCTGCGGATAAACTTTTTGCAGTACATATGACTTCCACACACAAACACATAAAAAGGAACACAGAAGTAAAATTATATCACAACCTCAAACCAGTTATTCAAAACCTTTGAGGCCGGGGATAATAATAGGTCCATAAAATCCCTGCCAAGATCAATAACGACATGTTTATAAACTGTTTGCGCCAAAATTACAATTACCAAATCGAATCTTAATGGACATGATTGGAGCATATATCATAAACATGGTACCAAATTCTAGTTGATTTTTTTTTCACACAAAAGAAGAAAGAAAAAGAAAAAGAAGAGAATTTATACACCAAGTCTTTTTGGCCGAAGGAGAGAGTCCGTCGCAGAAAACGGGACCAGAAAACTGATTTGTGTATCCTATCCTTGAATCGATCACTAAAAGATGAGATGTACTGCAAAGACTCAGGAGGAGGTGAATCTATAAGTGGATCCATGAATTTGCAGAAGTTCTCTAGCTGATTCTCATATCTGCGAAGGAGAAGAAACTTTTCAGAAAAACAATAAAGCGATCATTGCTCACCGCGGAATAATTTCAAATTCCATAGCAGAAAATACATATAATCTCAAGTCAAGATCGACTCAGATTGTCAATCAACCATAAGGAGGACACACTAGGATCATTTGCATGAATCAGATTTAGGTGTTTTAGCGCAAAATTGACGCGAGATTAGAAGAGAGAGGGAGCTAAATAGTGAATAGCACCTTGGATAAGCATCGGCGTCGCGTTTGGAAAACTTCGATATCTCCGAGTAATTAAGATCCTTATCAGGCCCTAGAAGAAGATACCGCCCATCCAAACATGGCGTGAACGACGACGGATTCCTCTTCAACATCTTCAATCCATGTCGCCCTAGCTCCAACTCTCTGTCATTCAAAAACCACACCGATCAAGAACAAACAGACTCTGAAACGCATATTTTCGCATTTTCGCTTACAAACTAAACTGATTTATGTATGCTGTTTACTTGATGACGGAAGGACGGAGGAGGCTTTGGAGGTAGCTGCAGCGAGAGAACTTGAAGCCAGGAATGATCTCCTCGGTCACGGCGGGGGCGGC
>NW_010387636.1:915777-929082 GCF_000414095.1 Morus notabilis
AACTGGAAGCCAGGAATGGTCTCCTCGGGCGCGGCGGCGCCGCCGATGACGTGGCGGCGTTCGAGGACGGCGATGGAGATGCCGGCGCGTGCTAGGTACGCGGCTGCGGTTAGGCCATTGTGGCCGCCGCCGATGACCAGCGCGTCCCATTTCCGATCCTTCAACGCGCTAGCGGCGTCGGAGCTGCTGCCGCTGCTGCCGCTGCTGCTGGAGAAGCACCTTCGCCACATTTCTCTTGCCTATCACTTATAGAAAAAAATATATATGTATACGGATAATAATTCTGACTGAATTTTGATTTCTAAAGTGGGTGCTTCCAGCGAGACTTATATCGTGTTGATTGACGAGGAGCTAATGTCCGTTTAGTTGTTTAGTTGGGTGTGTTTTCAGCATCTTTTTACTTAATAAAATTTAAATTAGAGAAATTAAACGAACTATAAAATATAATAGAGTTTTTTTTTTTTTACAAGGAAATTTGAAAATGAGAATCCTTCCTCATTTACCTGTTCATGTTTTTGTGTTTAGTGGGACCTATCGGGAGAATTTAATTGATACTGGTGACACGTCAAACTCACGTGTCGTAATGACTCGCAGTGACCATTTATAATCGATGACGGCATGCGCTGTTTTATAAATGCACAAGGAATGTTTTTCTCTTTTTTTCTTTTTTTTTGTGAAATTTTATATTAGTACATGCGTTTTACATAATTATCTTCTCGTACTGTATATTTTTAATAATTTTTAATATATGATGTTTTGATAAATCTTTTTTAGTACTTTGAAATATTTTTTGAGTTTTATCATTTTTATTAATTCTAATAGAAATAATAAATTTAGAAAAAAAATTAAATGTATTAAAAACAATAAAAAAACTAAAATACAATCTCTCAATCCCTTTCTTCTTTCTCTCTCTACAACAAATCTTTAGAATACAAATGAATCTAAAGCACAACGCACAAAACAGATACAAATCTAAAACAAAATCAGATTAATCAGATCTACTCAAAAAAATCAAAATGAAGTCCAAGAACACTAAGAAACCCAATAACATCAGAACACCAAGAACCCTAAAAAAAAAAATCCACGGTTCTTTCAACAAGCTCAGAACAAATTGTTACTCTCATCTTCTTTCTCACCAAAACCCAGACTTAGAAATTATTAAATCTAAAAAATCAGTAGAAAATCTGGAAATGTTAATCTGTTTGGGTCACTGAAGTTTGGCGGCGGGGCTGGGTTTGGGGCTGGGCGGGCGACGGATGGGGTTAGGGTTGCGAAGGGGCTGAGTTGATGCTCGGTTTGGGCTGGGCTTGTTCCTAATTATATCATTTTTTATGTACTTGTATTTCTCAGTTTAAGGTATTCTTTTTATGTCATTTTTTTTGTACTTGTATTTCTCATTCCTAATTTATAGTTCATTAAGTATTGAGTTACCATAATTATTCTGCCTAATTCTCTTATTCTAATTAAGTGAGTTTAAATAATTATTTCTATTTTTAAGTATTATTATTTAATTTGCTTTTCAAAAAGCCGCTTTGTTAAGTTACTATATTTTTTTTAACTCAATAATGCTGACAGTTATCGTGTAAGAACTGTTTTTCTTTAGACTCTTATAAACATGGTTTGTATATATCAATTATTTTGTTTGTTTCTGTTTAAGAACTTAAACAAACAAAATATGAGCAAGAGGGGGATTTGGCTTTGCAAAAGCACTTCCAAACTAACTCTAAAAGGTTTCACTCATTTCTGAAGTTCCCGCAACATTTGTGTGACTCATCCTTTGATGATTCTGAGCCTGAAAGAGACAAAGAGACTGAGGTGGTACCTTCGAGCCATTTCGGCGATGAGCATCATGAGGTTGACATTGTTGCCTCTAGCACAGGCCGAGGCAAGGGTAAGTCGACAGTGTCAGCACCACCAACAAGAAAGTCAACTTTTAGAAGCTCCATGAACTGGAAATGGAGAGGTTAATTGCAACATTCTCGGACTTCAGGGACGTTTTCTTTGTTCTTAGACTAGTTGTTTACTTGGATACTTTTTGCGTGAGTTGATGTATTTCCGTTTGGATATTTTGTGCATTTGTTACGGTAGGGACATTGTTGGCTTTAAGTTTTGGGGTGTGATAACTCTAATTAGAGTTATATTAGGTATTTTTAAGCTTAAAGTTGGCTTAACCAAGGGTAAGTTTGTTCATTTTTTGTGTTTTATTTTTAATTTTTGATTCTTGTGATTCATCATGCTAAGATCAGTATGTGTGATAACTCTGAGGTAATTTTCAAGAGAATTGAATCAAAAAGGGCTGAGTTGTGTTCTAAGGTCTGGTGGTGTAATTGAAGGAATTTTGAAGAAAAATATTGTAGCATTTTGCTGTAGGAAATTGATAGCAGACAGATTTGGGGATGACATCAGCACGCGTCACTTTGAAGGAAAAAAAATAAAAGTACACAAGGGAGAATGCTGTGCACGGTCATTTTGGCCCAAACCTTTCACCTAGTGACACATCAACATCCTTTTTGTGCCCTAAAGAAGAGTACATCTATATAGAGAAAGTGCCAATTGAAGACCTAAGAGAACAAGTACTGGGGAGAAAAAGAAGCAGAAAGCTAAAATTGGAATAATATAGAACAAAAAGGGAGAAGAAAAGGAAAATACTCAAGGAGAGATTTTTTATCTCTCATCACCGTGGAGGCTTGTTCGAAGAAGAAAAAGGAGGAGACAAAGGATTCAAGTTCTAAACCAGCTGAAATTTCTTCGACTTCTCTGTCGTCTTTTGATTTCTCTTTAGAATTGTGATTTTTGTTGAACAATGAAGTATATTGAGAAGTTGGTTTTTGTAAATTTAACTATGAGCTAAGTTATTCTTAGCTAGGATTGTTGATGGAACTAAATTTGTAAGAATGACAGCTAGCTTGTAGAATGTTTAGTGATTTTATTCCTGTTCATGTGTGTGTTGATTGCATATTTCTATTTTTGATTGGCCATCAATTATAGGATTCTAGACTGAGATTAATACTGGAAAGATTAATTTGAGTTGGATCTAACATGGATAATGCAAGTTCAATATTCTTGTTTAAGTTTGTTGATTTGTGAATGATATAGGAATATATTGTTCATCTTGCATAACCCATTGAAACCAGTACTGAGATTTGCATTCTAAGAACTAGATTCACATAGGAATATGCTGGAAATGGTTTAAAGAATTTTTAGTCATAATTAATTCAGAAGAATTTTATGCAAAAAAAAAAAAAAATTAAGTTTCATTTAATAGGAGTAATTATGTTATAGCAATTCCTACAACATTTTCTGTCAGACTTACAACTGATGGGAAATTAGTAATCCTAGCTTGATTAAATCGTTGATTTATAATTCGTAGTTGCATTCTTTTTTTTTTTTTGTCACCCTTTGCTTGCATTTATATTTTACCCATTTCTTTACGTCATTTTAGTGAGCTTTTGCTTAGTCAAATCTCTTACTTAATTTGGTGCTTGCATGATTTCTACACTATATTATTAGGGATTCAATCTCTGGGGGAACGATACTTTTGTTCACATATATTACTTGATTGCGACACGTATACTTGTATAGCATTGTAGGCAACACACGTATTGTCGTGTTAGAAACACTTGAAGAGTTTATTATTTACCCACTAATGAGAAATTTATTGGTACAACCATTTAAGGATTTTTAAATTTATTTTAAAAATGAATATGTGTAAAGACAACCTTTGATATGATAAGAATTACATGGAAGCCAATTAAGTTATAGAGACACATTTGAAGAAATTATTTTAACCATTAACAAAAAATAAAATAGGAACAAATGCGAAAAAAATACTTCTATATGAATAAAGTGAGAAAAAATATATTTTTAAAAAATACACAAAGAATTAAAATGTAAAAATACATTCACAAAAAAATAAAAAATAAAAAGCTTGTTGGGCTCTTTTGGCGGGGGCCATCAACGTAGAGGGTGCAGCTCTCGTGGCCTCATTCGGTTGGTCCACATTGTATTTGCGTCGGTAGTGGCCTGATGGTGCGTCGGTCGTAGTCTGGCACTACATTGGGTGCAGGGGCCGATGAGCTTCTAAATGTGATTTTTTACATCGAAGGTGGCCGAAGTAATGATGTTGGCCCCGGCTGGGTCAGGCTAAACCTAGGTGACCCCGAGGACAACAATATCCGAGGGCGTCACGCGTTGTGATTCCACCTTCGAGATAGTAGCAAGTTTTTTATGAAGACCTCTATGCGAGCGGACGGTGTGGGAGAGGAACGTAACTGGTTTATGGAGAAAATCCCCAAATTTGGAATAATGATACCAAATCCATTTGTTTGCAAGGGTCAGCCATATGATGTGAGATTAGGTTCACATCGGGAGAAGCGCGACTGACGAAGTGAAAAAAGGGTGGTTTTTGTGTGATTTTGGATAATGTTGGTGGAGGGAGGTTCCCGAATATGGAATGATAAAGCCACATGCATTTTCTTTACAAGGATCAACCAAATGAGATTGCCAAGTTTGTCTTGTAGGTCGGTGGCAGCATGTTTTTCGGCTAGTAGAAAAGAAGATTTATGTGGTTGTTAGGTGTTTTAGACCATGGTGGGATGTTTTCAAAGGCTTTCCAAGGCTCTAAATGTATATTAAAGCCATATTCATGTGTTTGAAGGGGTTGGCCATGAAATTGCATAGGGTACACTACGTCGGTCGGAGGGAATGGACTTTAAGTGTTTTAAGCCTTGGTGGGGTGTTTCCAGAGCTTTCCAAAGCTTGACCATTTGGGGAGAGCGCCTAGAAACTCATTCCAGAGAAACTCCACCAAAGTAATGGTGATTGAAAGTTCTCTAATAAACCATAAAGCCAAGAGATTGTAACCACCCAAAAGAGGGGATTTTTGAGCTTGTATTAGTATGTAGGGATCTTCACAAATCCCAATCCGTGGATTGAAGGCCAATCCGCAATCCGATCTAGAATTGCGGATTGGAAAAATCTCAATCCGTGTTTGATCCAAACCCTTTTCAGATTGGATCCAATCCAATCCAAAATCTATGGGATTTTGCAGATTAAACTCACGGATTTACGGATTCCGGCCTTTAAAAATACACATTAATGTCACGCCCCCATACCGGGATTAGTGGCGTGGAGGCTTGTTTAGAAACTTAAACCTGTTTAAGAGAATGATTAGCATATAATGTTGCAAACATTATAATATATATTTTTTTAAATTCAAAACATCCAGGTATTTAGCAAATATTTTTAATTTCTTTTAAATCCAAAACATCCAGGTATTTCCAAACGAGCCCCTCGCATTCAAGAGAAACTCAATTTCAAGAACAGTGGTGGAATTTCCAACCAAACCAGTTTAAAATCACGTCCCTGGTATCATGTCAGGAATTCCCACAGGTGTTTAGCATACATGAATATGGACAAAAGTAAATGTGACATCAACCATAGTCAAGTAGTATTTAAGTTTACAATCCACAATCTTTTATACACGCCTTACAATAAAAGATAAGAGGAAAGACAACTCTTCACTTTCTGAAGTTAAGTCCATGTCACCGGTAGTAGCTACCTACTCCGCACTACTCCTCGCGTCTCCTGGAGAGGTTTAATACATTTGAAAACAAGAAAGGTGAGCGAAAGGCCCAGTAGGATATAATTTTATAAAGCATTTAAAATAAAGGTACTCACGGTCCAAAGATATACACCCGGAACCGATCATCCCTTTTTAGAAAAGGAAATACTCACAGTAGAAAATATCTGTATAATGAAAGTGTGCAACTCATCATACCACTAAACAAAAAGCGGTAAAAATGTCTGTCCATAAAAAATGCAGAGCTATAATTCCACTAAATAAGAAGTGCATCCGTACGGGTTTCGGGACCTGCCCCCAAGGATGTGATTCCCACATCCCGATCTCTGTGGCCACCATGCGTTGTATCATTCCTTAAATTATTTCATTTTAAGAAATGATACTCTTTAAAATCTCATTTCCAAAATCATTGGAAAACTTAATAGCATTCTCATGCTATTCCTTTGAAATCATTTTCTTTAAACATGTTTTGTTCTAAAACATTTTCATTGGCTAAAACCATTTAAAGTAAGGCTAACAAGGATATGGACAAGCATATCCTACCTTTTGGATATCAAACCTAGTTTAGCTTTCCGTTCTCTTAGCCTCCGCTTTCCTTTGAGGCTCCAATTCCAATCGTGCCACTAACTTTCCCATCAAAATCAACAATTTAGAGTTTGATCTTTCTCACCAAACATTCTCATTTAATTAGATGCAATTGTATCATATTAGTGTGCCATAGTTCAAAATCAATGTTCATAAAAAATTCTTAATTCAAATCATGATTCTTTGACAATGGAAATTTATTCCGGAGAATCGAATGGAAAATAAGGATTCATGTGGCTAATCCACTCATTTTGAGTTCTCAAATGAGGTTAGGTCAATCCCACATCGAATTTCGTGGTCAAAACAAGGTTTTTGGGCTGTTTAGGGTCGGGTTCAGTGGGAACCGATCGACCGGTGACAGAAGAGGGTAACTCCACCGGTCGGCTGGTGGAGGGGTGACCGGTCGACCGGTGGGGAAGTTTTCCAGGGCCAGCCATGGCCGATCCACGTGAAATAAAGCCAAATCCTGAAATTTTAGGTTCGATTTTGACAAGGAACAAAGCCAAAACCTATAATTTTGGGTCTGATTTCGACATATTCTCAAGGGAAATGTATAGATCCAGTTTCAAATCAACAAATGGGGTCCAAAGAATCAAAAACCCCCAATTTTCATCAAGATTTCAGCAAATCCCACTCGGATTCCATTCAAAAATAAAATTTAAACCAAAAATCACCAAACTCGACTAAAACAAGTTCCACAAAGCTAAATCCGAAAATCTAAAGTAAGTTTCAAAGAGTTTTACCTTGATCCAAGCTTTAATGTTGAAAACCTCTTAGAAACCTCTGTTTTTGGTTTAAATCCGGCCTTTGAGAAAGGAAACTTTGAGAGAGAGAGAGAGAGAGAGAGAGAGCTCGGTGAGGGAGAGAGCTCAGGAGATTGAGAGAGGGAAGGAGAGAGAGAGAGTAACGTGAGGAAGGGAAGGGAGAGAAAAAGAAATAAGGAAAAAGGAAATGGAGAAATAGAAGGAAAAGAAAATTGAGAAAAATATTAAGGAAAAATAAATAAAATAAATAGGGGTGAAATTGTAAATACTAAAAATAAATTTAAAAGTTCATGATTAATTAAGAAAGTAAATTTAGGCACACTAATAAATCACAATTATCATAATTAAACAAGTTTAATTCTGGAGGGCGTTACATTCTACCCCCCTTAAGAAATTTCATCCCTGAAATTGAAATTTACCTCACGATATGAACAGATACGGATATCGTTCCTGCATCATCGTTTCCAATTCCCACGTTGCTTCCGCCACGCCATGGTGTTGCCACAACACCTTCACTAACGGTATCTCACGTTGACGTAGGCTTTTCATCTTCCGGTCAAGAATCTGTACGGGTGCTTCTTCGTAAGTCGTGTCATACTGGATTGGCACATCATACCATTGCATAATGGCTTCTGGATCGGGTTGACACTTCCGAAGCATAGAAACATGGAACACATTGTGCACGTGAGACAATTCTGGAGGAAGTTTGAGGCGGTAAGCACGACACCGACTTGTTGTGTGATCTGAATTGGCCCGATGTACCTCGGCGCGAGCTTCCCTTTCACACCAAAATGAGTAACTCCTTTGCGCAGAGAGACTCTTAACAAGACAGAATTGCCCTCTGAGAACTCTAAGGGTCTACGCCTCCTGTCAGCATAACTCTTCTGATGACTCTGAGCCATCTTTTCATTATTCTCCTGGATAACATCCGGTCCAAGGGTCAGTCAATCTTCTAACTCAAGCCAACAAACTGGCGATCTGCAATGTCTGCCATACAACGCTTCGAATGGTGCCATCCCAATGCTACTCTGATAACTGTTGTTGTAGGCAAACTTAGCTAAATGAAGATACTTCTTCTAGTTTCCACCAAAATCTAGAATGCAAGCGCGAAGCATGTCCTCTAAAATCTGAATAACTCTCTCAAATTGTCCGTCAGTCTGAGGATGAAATGCGGTGTTGAAATTCAGCTCGGTTCCCATGGCTTCTTAGAAACTTCTTCAATATCTAGCGTTGAAACGAGTGTCACGATCTGATGTGATAGACAACGGAACTCCGTAAAGTCTGACAACGTGCTCCAGATACAACTCTGCTAGAACTTTCCTCGAATAAGTCGCACGAAAGGGAATGAAGTGTGCGGACTTCGTTAACCTATCCACAACGACCCATATGGCATCATGTCGATGTTCAGTCCTCGGCAATCCCATGAAAAAATCCATTGTAATGTGTTCCCACTTCCATCTAGGAACAGGAAGAGGCTACAGTTCTCCAGTAGGTTTTCGATGTTCAGCCTTGACTCGAAGACAAGTCACATATTCTGACACATATTGGCGAACATCCTTCTTCATACCTCTCCACCAATATTGCCTTTTGAGGTCTTGATACATCTTGGTACTCCCAGGGTGAATAGCGAACCTCAATTTGTGAGCCTCGTGAATGATTGTCTTTTTTATCTCATCCACTTGAGGAACGGCAAGGCGATTCCTGAAGTAGAGCGTTCCATCTTCCCGAATATTCCATTCGTCTAGTTTTTCTCCATTCTTAAACTCGAGTCCAAATTCCTTGAAGATGCGAATCCTGCCATTGGTTCTGCTTGACTTGCTGTATAAGGATTGGCGTTGAAACTAAGTTGTACACCATAGCTTGGTTAGAATCCTCATAATACTGAAGATCATAGTCGCCTACAATTGCACTCCATTTCCAATCTTCCAATGCCAAAGATGCTAGAATTCCTGGAGTCTTTCTGCTGAGAGCGTCTGCTACCACGTTGGCTTTTCCAGGATGATACTGTAAGGTGAAGTCATAATCCTCTATGTATTCCATCCACCTTCTTTGTCTCAGATTTAAGTCCTTTTGAGTGAACAGATATTTCAGACTCTTATGATCGGAGAAGATCTGGAATTTTACTCCATAAAGGTAGCATCTCCATATCTTCAGAACAAAAATCACTACTGCTAACTCTAGATCATGCGTGGGGTAGTTCTGTTCATGTGGCTTCAGTTGACGAAATGCATAGGCCACAACATGTCCATTTTGCATCAGAACACACCCAAGTCCTCATCTTGATGCATCGGAATACACCTCGTACGGCTCATCATTATTAGGTATCATCAGAATCGGCGCACTGGTTAGCCTAGTCCTCAGTTCTTGGAATGCATGTTCACAATCGGCATCCCATTCAAACCCGACTTCCTTTTTAGTCAACCGCATCATTGGAGCAGCAATACTCGAAAAATCCTTTACAAATCATCGATAATACCCCGCAAGTCCTAGGAAGCTTCAAATTTCGGCAACCTTCTTCGGTCGTTCCCATTGTAGCATCGTTTCAATCTTTAAGGGATCCACTGAAATTCCTTGTCCAGATATAACATGTCCAAGGAACTTGACTTCTGTCAACCAGAAATCACATTTCTCCTTCTTTGCATAAAGCTGGTGTTCTCGAAGAGTCTGGAGAACGATCCTCAAATGTTGCTCATGCTCTTCCCAAGTCTTTAAATAAACCAGGATGTCATCAATAAAGACTATCACAAACTGGTCTAAATATGGGCAGAAGACTCGATTCATCAAATCCATAAATGCGGCAGGAGCATTCGTCAATCCAAAAGGCATTACTAAGAACTCATAATGCTCATAACGAGTTCTGAAAGCTGTTTTTGGAATATCATCTTCCCTAATCTTCAACTGATGATACCCGGATCTCAAGTTGATTTTTGAGTAGTACCGTGATCCTCCCAGCTGATCGAACAACTCATCGATCCTCGGTAATAGGTACTTGTTCTTCACGATAACCCTATTCAACTGTCCGTAGTCTATGCACAATCGAAGGGATCCGTCGTATTTTTTCGCAAACAAGACAGGTGCACCCCACGGAGAAGTGTTGTTTCTAATGAATCCCTTTTCTGCCAACTCTCTGAGCTGTTTCCTTAGCTCTTTCATCTCTGCAGGTGCCATTCGATACGGAGCAATTGAAATCGGAGCCGTTTCCAGAAGTAAATCGATGCAAAACTCAATCTCCCGATCAGGCAGTAAACCAGGCAACTCATCAGGGAATACATCCGCATATTCATCGACCACGGGGACCTCAACATTCTCCCCGGCGATACCGGATTCACCCTCTAATGCCGAAAGGAATGAGAAACAAGCTAAATTCTGCCGTCCTCCGACACTATGCCTCAGTAGTCGTTCTTCTATAACTAGGTTAACACCTCCCTAATACGTTACTATTGTTCTAGAACCGGTAGTCAAGGTGACTCTCATACGGTGGCAATCAACAATCGCCCCATATCTTGACAACCAATCCATTCCAAGCACCACATCAAACTGATTCATGGGAAGGATTATCAAATCTGCCCTTAATTTCTCACTTCCAATCGTGATCACACACGACCTACATATACTAGTCGCCTCTACACGTCCCAATGGAGAACTTATAAACATTGAAGTCTCTAAGTCATCAGGTTTCAAACCCAAAATTTTCACAAAAGTAGTGGAAACAAAAGAGTGCGTAGCACCAGTGTCGAACAAAACTCGTGCAAAAGAATGTGAGATAGGTACCATACCCTTGACGACTGGGTTTCTGGCTTGAGCTCTAGAACTTCCCTCGGCCATGGTATGCATCTGCCCCGGTGCTTTCCCTTTTCCTCTCTCATTGTTGTTAGGTATTTGGTTTCCAGGTCTGTACTGTTGTTGTGGCGGGTTAGACTGTACCGATATGGAAGCCTGTGGCCGGAAATAAGAGTAGTTCAGCGGACGGAAGATCGGTGCAGGAGGAATTGGCATCTGGGCAAGCAACTGGGGCTAATAGAAAGGCGTGAACTGTGGAAGTCTGTCTTGACTAAGAGCAATACCCCTTTGACTCTGCGGTAATTGTTAGGTCTGTTAGTTCACCAGTTGGCCCCTAATAGGACAGTTCCTCTTGATATGCCCTAGCTCCCCACAATGGTGGCACTTAAAGCTATAGGGTCCACTCTTCCCACTTCCCGAAGAGCCACTGCTACCACTAAGCACTCCCCCACTACCTTGCCCTTGATCACGGCTTTTTCTGTTATTCCTTTGAGGTCCTCCTGAAGTTTTTCCTGAAACTACTCGATCCTGGAGGAATGTGATATGCTCTTGTTCAACAAAGATGGCTACTGCAACTAAGTCACTATAGACTCGATGCCTTAAAGCTACCACTGATTTTCGGATCACACCCTTAAGACCTTTCTCGAACTTTAGGCACTTCATGCGCTCCGATTCAATCAAAGAGGGAGCAAAACGGAACAGTTCATTGAACCTAGCTTCGTATTCCCTCACTGTCATTTCCCCTTGCTATAGGCCCATGAATTCCATAGCCTTTTCATCTCGATAACTTTGGGGAAAGAATTGCTCATTAAAGAGCACTTCGAATTGTTCCCAAGTCATCCCCTCTACATCATGCATTCGCCGGATATGCTTCCACCACGCACCTGCAGGACCTTCAAACTTAAAAGCTGTGACCTCCACCCAATACTCATCCGGTACTCCCATGGTACTTAGATGCTTAGACACCGATTCGAACCAATACTCAGCTTCTTCGGGTCCACCCGCGCTAGTGAATGCAGGAATTGAACTACGCCTGTACTCACGAAAGTAGTTATGTTTTATGTCCTCCGCGGGACGTTCATTTTGGGCTCTAGTAGCCATCCCCTGGAAGGCGGCGTACATGGCTTCCATGAATTGCTCATTCGGCATCGCCGGTGGGTTAGGATTTCTACGGCGCGGCGGCATTCTTTTATCTAAAAAAAAAAGCTAGACTGTTTTAGTGGATTCCTGATGTCATTCATGTATGCATAATTCCAAACCCTAAGATTCTAAACCATAGGCTCTGATACCAAGTCTTGTCACGCTCCCAAACCGGGGTTAGTGATGTGGAAGCTTATTTAGAAACTTAAACATGTTTAAGAGAATGATTAGCATATAATGTTGCAAACATTATAAATTTTTTTTTTTAATTCAAAACATCTAGGTATTTAGCAAATATTTTTAATTTCTTTCAAATCCAAAACATCCAGGTATTTCCAAATGAGCCCTTCGCATTCAAGAGAAATTCAATTTCAAGAACGGTGGTGGAATTTCAAACCAACCGAGTTTAAAATCACGTCCCTGGCATCATGTCAGGAATTCCCACAGGTGTTTATCATACATGAATATGGGCAAAAGTAAATGTGACATCAACCACAGTTTAGTAATATTTAAGTTTACAATCCACAATCTTTTATACATGCCTTAAAATAAAAGATAAGAGGAAAGACAACTCTTCACTTTCCGAGGTCAGGTCCATGTCACCGGTAGTAGCTACCTACTCCGCACTACTTCTCGCGTCTCCTGGAGGGGTTTAATACATTTGAAAACAAGAAAGGTGAGCGAAAGGCCCAGTAGGATATAATTTTATAAAGCATTTAAAATAAAGGTACTCACGGTCCGAAGATATACACCCGGAACCGATCATCCCTTTTTAAAAAAGGAAATACTCACAGTAGAAAATATCTGTATAATGAAAGTGTGCAGCTCATCATACCACTAAACAAGAAGCGGTAAAAATGTATGTCTATGAAAAATGCAGAGCCATAATTCCACTAAACAAGAACTGGATCCGTATGGGTTTCGGGACCTGCCCCCAAGGATGCGATTCCCACATCCCGATCTCTGTGGCCACCATGCGTTGTATCATTCCTTAAATTATTTCATTTTAAGAAATGATACTCTTTAAAATCTCATTTCCAAAATCATTGGAAAACTTAATAGCATTCTCATGTTATTCCTTTGAAATCATTTTCTTTAAACATGTTTTGTTCTAAAACATTTTCATTGGCTAAAACCATTTAAAGTAAGGCTAACAAGGATATGGACAAGAATATCCTACCATTCGGATATCAAACCTGGTTTAGCTTTCCGTTCTCTTAGCCTCTGCTTTCCTTTGAGGCTCCAATTCTAATCGTCCCACTAACTTTCCCATCAAAATCAACAATTTAGAGTTTGATCTTTCTCACCAAACATTCTCATTTAATTAGATGCAATTGTATCATATTAGTGTGCCATAGTTCAAAATCAATGTTCATAAACAATTCTTAATTCAAATCATGATTCTTTGACAATGAAAATTTATTCCGGAGAATCGAATGGAAAACAAGGATTCAT
>NW_010387636.1:929307-930947 GCF_000414095.1 Morus notabilis
GGGGAAGAATTCCAGGGCCAACAATGGCCGATTCGTGAGGAACAAAGCCAAAACCTGCAATTTTGGGTCTGATTTCGACATATTCTCAAGGGAAATGTATAGATCCAGTTTCAAATCAACAAATGGGGTCTAAAGAATCAAAAACCCCCAATTTTCATCAAGATTTCACCAAATCCCATTCGGATTCCATTCAAAAATAAAATTTAAACTAAAAATCACCAAACTCGACTAAAATAAGTTCCACAAAGCTAAATCTGAAAATCTAAAGTAAGTTTCAAAGAGTTTTACCTTGATCCAAGCTTTAATGTTGAAAACCTCTTAGAAACCTCCGTTTTTGGTTTAAATCCGGCCCTTGAGAAAGGAAACTTTGAGAGAGAGAGAGAGAGAGCGGAGAGGGAGAGAGAGAGAAAGAGAGCTCGAGATAGAGAGAGCGAGACAGAGAGAGAGAGTGAGTAACGCGAGGAAGGGAAGGGAGAGAAAAAGAAATAAGGAAAAAGGAAAAGGAGAAATAGAAGGAAAAGAAAATTGAGAAAAATATTAAGGAAAAATAAATAAAATAAATAGGGGTGAAATTGCAAATACTAAAAATAAATTTAAAAGTTCATGATTAATTAAGAAAGTTAATTTAGGCACACTAATAAATCACAATTATCATAATTAAATAAGTTTAATTCCAGAGGGCATTACAATTAATGAACATCCATACAAAATAAACATAACAAGAAATATTAATAAACATCTAAATTGTTACTTCAAGCAAAAAAAGAAAAAAAAAAAAAAAAAAAAAGCAAAAAAAAAAGTCTAGATTATTACAATCCAATTAACAATAACAAAATAAATTCAACGAAACTCAAAATGAAATTTTCGTCGTTACTTTAAAGTAATTCAATATCCACAACTTCTCAAGTAATACTTAAGTTTTCTGCAAAAGTAACAAAACATGCACAAGATAAAGAAAATAAAAAATAAACTTAATAAAAATTTATATATATAATTATAAAAATTATATATATAGTTTCGGATTCACGAATTTCGCAGGTTGGAAAGTGCTCAATTCGTAATTCGATCCAAAACTTTTACATTGGGAAAATCTCAATTCGTGTTCGATTCAAAACCATTTTCAATCCGATCCAAAACTTTGGATTGGATCAATCAGATTCATGGATTCTGGGAATACCCCTAATGGTATGTTTCTTGTGAGGAATGGGGGCTGGTATTTATAGGCAAGAGATGTGGCTCCAAAAGACGAAAAATTTCCCTCCAAAATGTGTTTGAAATTTGATTGTGATGGCAATTCACAGATACGTGAGGAGGACCTTTTTAGTTAGTTTTCAATGGAGTTTTTCTTAGTTGCAGAGGTAGCCTTGCTTAGAGAGTGAATGGATTAGAGCTTAGTTTGGTAGTGCTGTAGATTTTGGAAAAATTACTTTTAGTTATGCTAAAAGAAGAACAGTTGTTACAAAAAATAACTGAGTGTTTGGTAAACTATAATTATAGTAGCTATACTAGTTTCAAAATCAGTGTAATAGCGTTTGGTAAATTATATATAATTACAATATAATATATATTTATTATTATATTTAATATAATACAAAAAACTATTATTATATTATATATTATCTAATTATGATATAGAATAT
>NW_010387636.1:931252-933469 GCF_000414095.1 Morus notabilis
AATATCATATTATTAAAATAATTATAATATTATTATAATGTCATATTATATGATAAAATAATAACATTAGAGTTATTAATATAATTATGATATTATTTGTTACAATATTATTATTATATTATATTATATTACGAGTCTGAATTTTATATTAGAAAGATTGTAAATTTTAAATTTTATTAGGGGTATTATA
Source organism: Morus notabilis (assembly GCF_000414095.1). Taxonomy (NCBI): domain Eukaryota; kingdom Viridiplantae; phylum Streptophyta; class Magnoliopsida; order Rosales; family Moraceae; genus Morus; species Morus notabilis. The sequence continues at coordinate 931,443 of NW_010387636.1, forward strand.
AAAGTTTCATTAATTGTACTATGATGATTCCCGCACAATCTAAAAGTTAAAGTTTTCTTTAGACTGCTTCTGATTTTGGCTGTAGATTCTTAAAAAATTCTTTAAAAAGCACTTTTAAGGAGATTTACCAAACACTAAAATCAACTTCTACTACAAGCAGAAGTTGATTTTAGGAGGAAAAAGCAATACCAAACTAAGCCACTATATTAATGTTATATAATGAGTTTTCAATAGTTACGAGATTATCTATTAAATATAAAAATGTAATGATGTAGCATAATAAGAATTTAATCTCATTAATTGTTATTATTATTTTTGTTAAAAATTCAATTTATTATAATCGTCCGATCAATATCTTATAGTTAAAATAATAGGAAAAATTTTGTTTTGGTACCCAGTGTTATATCGAAATATGAGTTTGGTATCATCAATTTTTAATAATTTCATGTAGGTACCTCAACCTTTTAGAAAATCTTGTTTTGGTACCTTAAAGGACGAAAAGACAAAATTACCCTTATTATTAAATATAAAAAAAAGGTTTTAAAAAAATCTTAAACCTGCAACTATACACCTAAACTTCATTCTGCCATAAACATAAAGTAAAAATCTTGATTGCAAGTTTAAGATTTTTTAAAAAACATTTTTATATATTTAATAATAAGGGCAATTTTGTATTTTCATGTCCCAAAAACTGTCTTGAGATATTAAAAGAAGATTTTCTAAAAGGTAGAGGTACCGGCATGAAATTATTTAAAACATAAGATACCAAACTCATATTTCGATATAACACAGAATATTAAAATAAAATTTTCCCAAAATAATAATATCTATTGATGGGTAAATTTTAAACTAACCATTAAAACCGTACCCAGATACATATTTTATTTTTTTGCTAAATGAAACAATGTATTTTATATTCAGTGTTATTTAATTCTTTCCAGGCTCTTCTTTATTGTTTTTGTCTGAATAAAACCATCCCTTTGTATTCAATATTTCTCATGGCATTTTCAGGCTCTTCTTTATAGTTATACAATCTGATTTTGTCCTCTGTGAATGGATATTTTAATTTTTGTTCAAATCAAAGCATGAGTAGGTATTTAGAGATTGAAGCAAAGTGATTTCAGGCACAACTCAATTATACATTAACTGTTAGTATTGTCTTAGTGTTGTCAATACGAGTTGTGACACGAAGATACAACATAAACTCGTCACTATATTTTGTAAGTTAATAATGAAAAAGTAAGCCACGGGTCATATTAGTGTCAACTAAAATAAGTAATCTTGACAAATACTGCTTAGATTAATAACTTTTTTAGTCAAATAATTACATTAATAAAAGGGTATTAATTATGAGTAAAGAGTAAAAATCCAGACTCATGCACTCTTAAGAATAAATTTTATAATTTTCTCAGCCAAAATTGACTCGTTAAAATTGAGTCATATATTTGTATCAACACACTAAATTAACCTACTTAATTACTTTATTATTTTGAAATATTTATCTCCTACTTTTAGGACTTAATTAGTTATTCTAGTACGAAATTGATTTAATTTTGAGGACATGCGTTAATGTTGTTTTTTTATGTAATTATAGTAAAATTGTAGATTTGGAGTAAAAAAACAAAAAGTCAGGAGTCATTGGCGAGTGAGTTGATTTCGGATTGAATGCATTGTAAGTTGATCGTGGGTTGCAGGTCATAAAAGTAACGAGTTCATGTTGGTAGTATTAGACAACCCTTGTTAGGACATGTCCTGTTAGGGTTGTTCTCCACCTGTTCGTGTCTCGGATTTTGTTAGGGTTGGGGTGATTTATGCAAATATTGACTCATCCCGACACTAATATAATCCGCCCATATGAATTGTCATCTCTACTCATGTATTTTAAAGTTATCGAAAGAGCATACCTTGTATTTTAGATTGTATATCACATATTAACATTTATATTTCGGATTTTGAATTTATACTAAATTTATACATTTTCCCCTGTTAATTATTAATTTTAGCCACAAAAAAGCCCAAACACCCTT
>NW_010387636.1:933482-943348 GCF_000414095.1 Morus notabilis
CAAGAACTGCTGCGGTGGGGGGGGGGGGGGGGGGGGGGAGAAGAACAAGAACCAAATTAAGAATAAGAAAAAAAAAACTACTAAAAAATATGAAGGATATTTTTGTCAATCCCATAGTCAAAATCAACCTTTGAAGCTTGAATAATTGATTCATGACCCGAACTGGAACTAAGGGTGTGTTTGGTTGAGGAGGGAATGGAAAGGAATGGAAAGAAATTAATGTTCATTCTTATGTTTGGTTGGTTTTAGGAAAATGAATGACCCTTAAAAATGGAATGACTTTTTCATTAAATGGGTGAATCATCATTCCTTCCTCGTATGAGAGGAATGCTCATTCTAAGCTCTTTTAATTTTCTTTTCCATCATTACCCTTAAATATTATAATATTAATATTTATAATATAATTAATATATATAATGTAATTATATCTTATAACATATAATATAATATATTATCATTATATACTTATATTATAATATATCATATTTAATATTATAATAATATCTTATATTATGTATTATACATTGTAAGTATATTTATCATTAATATAATATACAATATAATCATCATATTGTAATTAATAATAATTATTATAATATAATAAAATATATTTGTGATATTGTAATAAATAATTATAATAATAATTGGGATAGTAGTATTTTTTATAAAATTAAATATAATAATTACATATTTTATAAATAATATTATTACATTATATTATGTTATGTTATATTATATTATATGATATAGATGTGATGTTTTCAATAATAATATGATAGTTATAATAAAAATTAAGATTTTATTATTTTAAATATATAATATTATAATTATAATTAGATATTATATTTTATAATATTATAATTAAGTATTTATATAATTACAATATAAATTTAATATAAATATTATATATTATGATTGTATTATAATAATAAATATTATGTAACTATAATAATAATTATATATATTATATCCTTATAATTATATATATAATATTAGTTATTAAAGGATTATATTAATATATATGATATTAGTCATATTAGCATGAAGAGTAATTTTGTCAACATGAAAATATTCATATCTTATTACATTGTATTTGTAAAAGTAGAATTAAATAAATAAATCGTCTTTTATTTCTATTCTATTCTATTACTATTTTCATTTTCATTCCCATTATCATTCCCCCCACTGTAATCAAACGCACCTTAAACAGCAAGCTACTGGACTGAAACGCAGAAAGAAAGGACTTTCTCCGCCCTCCTTTTCCTTTGACCCCATAAACACGCTGGTAGTGCTTGTTGCTACTAATTTTCAAACAGTAAATATTTGTAATATGGTTACATATTTTAACTTTAAAATGTAACTCTTTAGAAAACCAAAAACAGAATATGTAACCTTAGTCTTACATTTTTCTAATTTATATTAGACAAACCTTCTTCTCAGCCTTCCACACTAGAAATTAAAAACACAATCAAAATTGTAGACAAATATAGTGATAGTATGACCTATGTAGTCTAGTTTGTTAATAAACTAATATAAGATACGTATGATGGGGCGGTTTATTTTTTATTTTTCTTTTGGCTGCAATTTGTTTATCACTTAGTCACCTTGTTAAATTTATATATGTGGATATGTTTCACTTGACCTTTTCTGGTGAAGTTAGGCCGATGTATGAGATGTTTTTCTTCTCCAATTGAGAGCAGACGAGTGAATCCTAACTCTTCTGGTTGTCCAAATAATAATAGCTAACTCTACATGTGTACAATTACTGCTCAAAACGAATATTCGTGTCTCATGATTAGAGATTCAAATCACATTGTTTCATTTCTACCCTTACAAGTTACTATTTACATATATAAGAAATTCTGATTTGACTGGTTTAAAACTTCATATCATGGTTCAAATTTTAAGGTCAAAACTTGTGCATCCAAACACTGATTTGGAACGGGCTTATGGTTCAAAGTACATGAACTCATAATTTCAAATGGCCCTCTATGCATCCATACAATAATAATAATAATAATAATAATAATAATAATAATAAATAAAATAAAATCCACGGAAAAAGAAAAAGGAGAACTACATTTCAAGGGATGCACATAGTTTTTACCCATTAAATGATGAAAAATAACAATATGAGCAGTTGATAAAATCTGTAAAAATAACGGATATAATCGTTTTTAAGCAATTACCCAATTGTTGAAATATGAGAAGTGTGTAACAACACATGGGATGTATATTGTAGTCTTATTCTAAAGAAAAGACAGAGGTGAATTGCCTGGCCAAAATCTTAGAACACATCAGACTCAAACCCAGTGGCTAACTATGTGCCTTGGTACCTCAAGAATATTGAAAAAGTTAGGTGACCCAACACACTCTATTATGGCCAATTTAAGTAAATTGCTTATGAACCATATTTGCTTAAGCAGCCTCCACTGTCGGAAACAGTCACAAACTAGTCATTTCATGAGTTTCATTTGTCAAGAGATCCCATTTATGGAAACAAACCAAACAACACAAGCTTGATCAAAACCACTGTTTTTTATGGTGTCTCTAACAATTAACAAAGAGGAAGTGCGAAATAGGTTGATTGCCACGGGACAAGATAGCTAAAAATCAAGAACAGCGCCTCTGAAACGTCAGAGAGACGCCGAGTGTTGGAAAGAAGCTATAAACTAGCTAAGGAGCTATGGCTATATATGCTTGTTGACCATTTTGTTGGTGAAGTGATTGGGCCAATTAGAAATTTTTCTTTTTTGAAATCAATGACCAAGTATTACAATATTAATTAATCTCTTCGAACCTCTCTATTAATCACCTCCTTAATCTGTTGAGAAGGAAAAATTACGCAATTCTATACGTGATCTATGTATAATTAGCTATAGCCCCTATATTGTAGGCTGCAGCCTCAGTTGCATGCTTTCTACTGTACATAAGCCTGTTTGGGCAGTTCCACTAGAGCTTGAACCTCTTTTAACTAGCAGCACTACAATGTATTTTTATAATCTATGTCCTACTAATTAAGCACTTAGTGATCAGTATCTCATAGTCATGATCAGGACCATTAACACTAAGATAAGAATTTCTTTCCTTTTTTTTTTTTTTTTTTGACTCTTAGTTTCGTAACAACATAAACCAATGTTACACATTTTTCTTACAAAAAGGGAAAAAAAAAATATTATACCTTCGTAGCTTCTAAAATGTTATTTCATATAATAAATGTGATATTATGCTCGTTGTTTCTAATCCTTGTAAATGACTGAATATAAACCATAATTATGTTGACTTAAACAGATAACATAATAACACGCAGAACAAGGACCTTTATATTCATTGTCTTTATGTGTGCTGTCAAGGTCAAAATAACGTACTATCCACAGATCACAAGCCATTGGTGTGTACCACACCCTATAAGAAGAAACCCTAATTACTCCATGTCAGCACCAACATAGCAAAGACATATTCTGAGTTACACTACAACCAAGCTTTCCATCTTCCTCTTCCCAACACAGAAACGCCATTTTCCCCTGGCAGCTTTCTTTTTATCTCCTTCTTCCCTTTCGCTTCAAGTTCAAACCCTAGCCAGATCAAATAATCTCCTCATGAAAATGGACTATAAACCCGATCTCACATACGAAGGACATGATCATGATCATTACGGCCAGTACTTGGACAAGTATTATTCATGTGATGATCATCAAGATCAAGATCAAGATCAAGATCATGATCAAGAAGAAGATCAAGATCGTGATCACGATCAGAAGATGAAGCCAAAAACGGGACGTGGAAGCATACAGCAAAAGCTGATCGAGAACCAGACGAACCGACAAGTTACCTACTCCAAACGACGAAAAGGGATCCACAAGAAAGCTGAGGAGCTCGCTGTTCTCTGCGATGCCAAGGTCTCCCTCATCATGATCTCTCATAATCATACCAGAATGGACGAGTATGCCAGCCGGGATACCACGTAAGTATAATACTCTGTATTCTTCCATTATACACACACACACACATATAGATTTTGTATAAGAAAGATATTATAACGTATATGATCTTGTTATGATTAAAAACCAGGACTAAGGAGATGATTGACCTGTATCAGAGTACCAAAGGGATTGATTTGTGGGAGGCCCACTACGAGGTTGTCTACTGATAATTAATTTGATCTTGAGATCTTTCTTTTAAGGCTTTAGTAACTCTTGGGTTATTTTTAGCTTTTTTTAATTAATAAATAAAACAACTTTTTTAGTCATGATATGTTTACTTGTGCATTTTTTTATGTTTGTAGAAAATGAAACAAAAGCTACAGGAACATAAAGAGAAGAACTACAACTTGAGAAGAGAGATCAGGTAATAAATTAAACCCGCTGAATGATAAAAGATAGGGATTTTTTTATTTCTTTTTTTTTTTGTACTTTTAGGCTTCTTTTCCCTCATTTTTAAATATTTTACAGGCAAAGGATGGGTTATGATCTAAGTGGTCTGAGCTACCAGGAGCTATGCCAGCTTGAACACAGTATGTCTTCTGCTGTGGAAACTATACGTTTAAAAAAGGTTGGCCTTGATCATGTATTGTTAGTAGTTTCCTGCGTTTGTCACAATTTTTTTACTTGATGTTATTCGCTAGATTAACATTTGAAATTAGAGTTTGTTCAATCTGTGATCGGTTTCTCAGCAAATTAATCTCTGAAGTAAGTTTTTTCACTTATATATATGTGATTCTTTTAGTGGTGGGAATTACAAGCAAAATAACTTTAGACATGTACACACGAGTACTATTCTCTAACTCTTTAAGCACCTAAAAAGTTTGTTAAATAAATGAAGAGATTGATGAACAAAGATGGCTCAATTACTAAATATACGTTTTTGTTGCTCCGTAGTAAGTGATCCATAACTGAATTCTAGTGTCAGAATAAGTTCATTTTGGCATGCCCCGATCCTGGAATATGTTTGGAGGGCATATTTTTTGTTCAAGTTTTGTTTATTTTTTGGTCTTTGATTGTTCAAACTAGAAGTCCTGTGAATTCTTTTGTTGATAATTTCAGGAACACAAGATCACAACCCAGACTAACACTACCAAGAAAAGGGTAATTAGGGAGTTCTTAAATTACTATCCTAATTACTATCCCTCCAGGCTCATGACCTGGCTATGTTTTCAGTACTTAGTACTGATATCTTAATTTGATCACAGGTGAAGAGCTTGAAGGACATAAACCTAAGTCTCGTGCATGATTTTGTAAGTACTAATTAAGCTTGAACCTATTCAAATATTTATTTATTTTTGAATTTGGAGTTGGAAATTCGAACTCTACACAAAATGATAGAATCAACTGTGAAATTAACTTTCATAAGTTTTTAACATTTAGATTATGTAAAAATTATTAAACTATGACTAATTATTTTGGGTTATAAATTAGCAAGCGATGCGTACATGTGAGGATCCGTCATATGGGCTGGTGGAGGACAAAGTCGAAGAAGAGTGTGAATCTATGGCGGAATTGGCAAATGGGGCCTCTAACCTGTACACTTTCCGCCACGAGAATCGTCTGTTGGGGTATATGCCCATAAATCAAATAATATGTAAATATTTTTATTGATTGTTAATGAAATGATGAATTTTTTTAATATTATTTTGCATGCATGTGATGTTTTATAAATATAAAAAAAGTAACTTTAAATATTGTATATAAATATTATATGCAGAGGCTAATGTTTGAAGTAAAATAATCTAAACTTGTCCGTAATTATAAATTAAAGTTTGAATGTTTAATTTAAAATTACTAGCTCGGTTCATTACATTCTGAATGAAACAATCTTATCATAGATTGTTAATAATGAGATTATTAGAATGATAGCACTTTATGCAATATGATTACATAGGACCAGAACACGATTAATTATGTATCTCTAATAAATTTCGTTATTAAATAGAGCATTCAATATTAATCAATGATTGTCATATATGATTTTATCTTAATTTTGAGTAATTAATAGACTCCTATTTATGATATTATGTTCTTTGACATATTGAGTAATGACACATATGAATAGTGTCAAAGTCTTGATATATTGGGAGCATAGTAAAATAAATAGTCGGGAATATTAATTTATAAGATAAAATTCATTCCTTAGATGAACGGTTCCCATAAGTGTTGATTCGGGACTTGAATAATAAGAGCGCTCAATTTTATGATTGGATTATAAATATATTATTCATTAGAGGATTAATGGTACTTATGAAGAAAGATATAATTAAAGAGGTTAACGAAAAATTTTTAGGTTTAATTATGAACCGTTTATGGAAGATTAATTCGTATGTAGTGACTATATCAATGGACAATACAAATTCCATGAACATAATTATTTTATAATTTTAAGAGTGCAATTTTAAATTTATAATGGAGTAATTTAGAATTAATAATTTTAATATATTAATTAAGATGTTAATTAATTGTCAAAATTATTGAAGCTTAAAGTTGTAATGTCTATAAATCCTCTCAATGGCTCTATAAAATTAATGTGAATTATATATATCATATTAAATTATGATTATTAATTTAGAATTGAGAATTTTAAATACACATATTAATTAATTTAATTAATTAATTTTAAATTAATTTTAAATTATTTTAAATTAATATAAATGAATCTAATTATTTTTATAGAAAGAAAGAAATTTTTTTCACACTTTTATAATTCTCCACGTTTCTCATCAAGAGAAAAGTTTTTTTTATTATTTTTTGGCCAATGAGGTTTGGCCATAACACAAATAAAAAAAAAAATTTGGAGAGAGGGGAGAAAACGTGCAGCAGCACGTTTCCTCAAAAACAAAAAAAAAATATAAAAAATATAAAAAATATAAAAAATATAAGGGAGTGGGGGTTGCACGTTTCATCATCATGAGGAAAAGAAAAGTGTACCCGCACAGTTATTAGATGCAGGGAACAATTTTATATGAGAATTGTTTTTCGGGGACAGAGGAAAAAGTGAGAAGAGAAAGGCCATTAAGAGATATTACATGTTTTTGAAAAAAATGAGTGATAATTATAAGTGATTTTTTTAGTCATATATTTTATGTATTGAGAAATTTATTAGAACGTTTATTCATTTAAGTTTACATTGATCTAAAGATATATTGAGAAAGAGCCGTAGTGTTCTTAAAATTTAAAGTTTAAGACGGTATTAGAGGAGTTTAAGATTAGCATCTTAACCAAGTGACGATAAAATTCTTCTTATTCTCTATAATATTTTTGTAATTAAATTAACATGAAATAATGATCACATTAAATTTTAATTTATGTGATTCGATCGATATCACGCTTCCGCATAATTTTTTTTAAACAATCCAATTTGAGAAACCAACGTCATCACCACCAGCAGTATTGTTGTATGTCACGTGCGCTTTCCACTGGATCAGGAGGGTTCGGTTCTTACGATATGCATGTTCATGATCTTCGCCTTGCTTAGCAAGCACTGATAAAGCTAGCTGCAGTCTCATCACTGCTCTTCCTAAGTAGTTAATTAACTTAGATGCAAGATATTTATGTGTAGTAAAATTATTTTCTTAGTGTTGCATGCAGGCTTGGAGTTCCCCTAATACAGATGCAAATATCTATTATGTCGATGAGTACTGTTTGTTACCTTTGTTGATTGCTGACACTAAGTGATGTCCGATCTTCATGCATTTATATGATTTTATGCTTACTTTTATATGTTTCCTTGATGACAATTGTTTGGCCTCAAATTTCGGAAAAAATATTTCCAATATTTGCTTACTCAATGCATTGTATGGATTTTTCGTTTTGTTTTGTTTTTTTGTTTTTTTGTTTTTTTTTAGGGAACGCTTTGTATAAGTTATTAGTTACATCTTGGAAGAAATTCTTGAAATGATGAGTGTTCACAACAGGAACAGAATGAAACAAGCGCGAAAGACCAAACCAAAGAAAAATCCTATAGGAATTGAAATACCGCACTCAGATCGGTGAATCTATCAGGAGTGTTCACGGTGAAATTTCGTCAACAAAAATGTGCCGGATCACTCTCTGGTATCCCGTGGAGTTACCGGCTAGAAATTACTTGTATATTTAAAATTATGCTATGAAGTGTTTGTTATATTTTTAGAAGCATGAGAATACTGCTTGAATGAGAGGACACCCGAAATTTATAGTGGTTCACTCTGTTAATGAAGAGCTACATCCACTTGTGTATTGTATTTCCTTTGGGCTCTTTTTGGATTACATAAAATCAGCTCTCTATTCTTTGATTACATATGAAAAATAGGCAAAAATCCTCTCATCTTTCATTCGGGGCCTTGCCTCTTTTATAGCCTAGCGATTACTTCATGAGTGGTTTTTCATGGTAGGCTCATCCACTTGAGTGGCCTACTAGCCTATGAGCCCAGACCCATAGCATATCACCACCTTTTTCACTCTTCACTCATCCAATTTATCCCCTATTACAACATCCCCTTTAATCATCCACCGTCCATTAAAGGGTGGTTTATGGGCTTGTAATTAATGCCTGCATTACTGACATTTTTCAAACCCAGACGTAACTCATTTGTCCACTCAAGGGCCTATCTGGAGATTGTAACACCCTGAAGAATTAATTAAGGTTAATTAAGGTAATTGAGATTATTAGTGTGCCTAATCTGGATTATTAATGGAGTATTAATTAATAAATTTTTCTGACACATGTGAGTTTAAATAGTTCCAAGGTATTTAAATTATTCTCAGTAATTTATTTTAACCCAGAAGTGTGTATGGGCGCATTTCTGGACTGTTGTTTTAAAATATTGTACACATGTCCTTTTCTTTTCTTTTTCATTTTTCCTTTCCTTTTTCCTTTTCCTTTCTTTTTTCCCTTTCTTTCCCGTGCGTTTCTCTCCCTCACACTCTCTCTCACTCTCCCGTGCTCTCTCTCACTCTCTCTCTCTCTCTCTCATTTTTGTCCCAAATCAAACAGATCTTGAACCAAGAAAAGATTTAAAGAAGTTTTCAACGTCAAGAGAAGGATTCGAGGTAAGATTACTGAAAGAACCTCTCTTGAACCTCAAGTTTTTGAATTTCAAAACTTATTTTTGGTTCAAACCGGATTTTGATGGTTTTTGAGTAAAACTAGGGTAAAAATTGGAGATCATGGGTTCTTTGAACTTGTTTTAGGACCTAGAACCCAGATCTAGTGGTTTTCCTTTGAAATATCTCGATTTGGGACTAGATTTGCAGGTTTTGGATTTATTTCCGCGAGCTTCTCTCGCGCAGCTGATTCCATCGGTCGACCTGTGTGGTCGACCGGATCACATGGAAACCGGTCGACCTGTGCGGTCGACCGGATTGTAGGCTGACCGGTTGACCGGTCCGGTCGATCGGTGTGCACACTACTGGTCGACCGGTAGTGTTGCACTGCTCTGTCACCGGTCGATCGATTGACACGGGGTTTGACCCTATTTGGCCTGAAATTGCTGTTTTGACCCCTGTTTTCGGGGAGAACCCAAATTAGCTTCATTTGGGGACTTGAGATAAATGGATTAGCATTGTTAATCCTTGATTTGAGATTTGAAAACCCTTGGAATGATATTTTGAAACATGAAAATGGATTAGGGCACACTAATTGAAAATCTTGGGACATAATTGAGATTTGGATCGCTTTAGGAATGAGAATTGACCTTAAAGTGTTGTCTTGCATCAGTGATCGCTGAGGATTCAGACTGAAGGAGCTTGAGGAAGCGGAAGCCAGAAAAGGTAACGCTAGTCCCAGGTTTGATAATGCGAGGTAGGATTTCTATCCCTCTTCCTTGTGAGCCTGTTTTCAAAAAGGATTTCGGCCTTGAAAATGTTTTAAAGAAAGGGATTGGTTTGCAAAAGAAAACG
>NW_010387636.1:943385-954977 GCF_000414095.1 Morus notabilis
GCTTGAGTAGTTCGTGGGGTCATAAAAACGATTTCAGAAAAGTTAATGAATGATTTCTTAAGCAAAGAGATCTTGTGAACTGGTAATAGAGTCTATTGCTGTAAGCCTAGATAGGGTGCGGAGAGTGCATCCTCGGGGGCAGAACCCGAAACTCGGTCCGGGTAGGCGAGGCACTTGGTTAGGTAAGTAATTTGTACTAATTACTTGCTGAAGCCTGTAATATGGAGATTTTACATTTATTTTCTTTGAGAAAAATGATGTGAGGTTCTGGCTGTCTGTTGAAACTGAAAGTCTATTTATTTACATACCCATTTATTCATTTACTTGCACTTTATCTATTTATTTATTTTACATCCTTGCAAATTATATCCTACTGGGCATTTCACTCACGTTTTATGTTTCAAATGTATTAAACCCCTCCCAGGAGACTCTAGGAGCGGTGCGGGGTAGCGGAAGATTGCTACTGTTGGATCAAGAGAGGATTGAGTTCATCCTCTTGAATAAATGTAAAGAATTTGAGAATTCTGTAAACTTATGTAATATTTGGATTTACTAGACTGTGGTTAATGTCTGTTGTAATAATTATTTACATTAGCATGTATGTACGATACTGTATGTCCTGTAGGGTGGGGCCCTGTGTGGCAGAGGCTTCGTGATTCTGTAGTAATGTATTTATATTTTAACTCAGTCGAGTGGGGCTCGTCTGGGAATCTTCTTTATTAACCCCTAATCGAGCTCCACGTCACCCACCCCGCTTGGGGGGCGTGACAAGAATGGTATCAGAGCCTTAGGTTAAGAAATCCCAGGATTGTACATACATGTGTGACATCTGTGATCCATTGAATAGTCTAGTTTTATTTCAATTAAAGGAAATGGCGCCTCGCCGTAGGCCCGCTAATCCACCGGCACAACAGAATTAGGGATTTCTGGATGCCATGTATGCTGCCTTTCAAGGCATGGCCACAAGAGCTCAAACCGAGCTGCCGGTTGAGGATAGGAAGCAAGGGTACTTCCGAGAGTTTAGGCGTGCGCCTATCCCCTCGTTTAATAGTGAGGGAGGACCCTAAGAGGCAGAGTTCTGGTTAGACTCCATAGTCAAGCATTTGAGTACTATGGGAGTTCCAGATGAATACTGGGTGAAATTTGCGGTATACAAGATGGAGGGCTTAGCAAATACTTGGTGGAAACAGGTCAAGAGAAGAATAGATGTCACATGACTGACCTGGGAGCAATTTGACACACTATTCAATGAGCAGTACTTCCCTCAGAGTTATAGAAAGGAAAAAGCGCTGGAATTCATGTCTCTGTTGCAAGGTGACATGTCTGTAAGGGAGTATAAGGCCAAGTTTAATGACCTGTCCCGATTCGTGCCATCTTTGGTGGAATCTAAACACCTTAGATGTCTTAAGTTTGAGAATAGCCTCAAGAACTCTGTGAGGAGACCATTGGTGGCTTTGAGAATCTGAAATTTTTGAGATTTGGTGGCTGCTACTACTAGGGTGGAGCAGGATAACATAGCTTATCACCAGAGTAAAGAACAAGCTGGAAGAGTTTCAATTTCTGGGGGACCATCTGTTTCTAGCGGGCCACAGCGGAGTGGTAGAAGGAACCGCAACCAGGGACAGCCTAGTGGAGGAGTGGTTAGCGGTGGCAGTAGTTCGTCAGGAAGTGACAGAAGTGCTTCATACGGGCCCAGGTGTCACCATTGTGGGCAGGTGGGTCATATTAGGAGGAATTGTCCTAATTGGCCGCCAGCTCAATAAGCCCAAAGTGACGCTTCCTACAGTCAAGAAGGGTCACCACAGTACATGCCACCATATCAGCCACAACAGATGCCATACCCTTCTGTGTCGACTTATCAACCACCTCCGTATACACAATTCCGGCCTCAAGCGCCGAGACCGGTGCAACCACCTCCACCACAACAATATAGGCCTCCGACCCAACGGCCTAATGTGGGTGACAGAAGGAAAGGGAAAGTACAGGGACAAGCTTATGCCCTGGCAGGAGGCAGTTCGGAAGGTCAGACCAGCAACGCGGTGGTTGAGGGTATGATTATAATCTCTCATTCTTTTGCTCACGTGTTGTTTGACACAGGTGCCACACACTCGTTTATATCAAGATCTTTTGATCGGGCATTGAAACTTATATGTGAGAATTTAGAAGTCCCGATGACTTTGAACTCCCCACTGGGATGTGTGGAGGTGTTGAGTGTGTGTAAATCGTGTGAAATCACGATTGGCGGTGAGCGAGTGAGAGCAGATTTGATCATCCTTCCGATGAGCCTGTTTGATGTGGTCCTTGGAATGGATTGGTTGTCAGAATACGGAGCAATTGTTGATTGTTACCGTAGGAGAGTGACTCTGATGACTAAGTCTGGAACAGTGATTTCTTATCAGGCGGATATGAACCCAGTCCTGGAGGAACGACTGTTGAAGTACAGCGTTGGAGGACGGAGGAACTTGGCATGTTTTTCTTCTCTTCTTGCTCTAGAAGGTGAACCCGAGATAACTGGAGATAGTGCGGGAATCCCTGTAGTGGATGAGTTTACAGATATATTTCATGATGAGTTACCTGGTTTACCGCCAGATCGGGAGATTGAATTCTGTATTGATTTGGTTCCGGGAACGGCACCTATTTCCATTCCTCCTTGAAAGGGTCGGCCTCGTGGATGCCCTTTGAGGCTCTTGGCAGGTTTAAGAACATTTTTCATGGAGACATCTCCTCCTTGGAGGGGTTGGCCTCATGGATGCCCCTTGGGGCTCTTGGCAGGTTTAAGAACCTTCTTCATGGAGGCCTCTCCTCCTTGGAGGGATCAACCTCATAGATGCAGGTTTAAGAACCTTCTTCATAGAGGCCTCTCTTCCTTGGAGGGGGAGACCTCATGGATGCCTCTTGGGGATATTGGCAGGTTGAAGAACCTTATTCATGTAGGCCTCTCCTCCTTGGAGGGATCGGCCTCATGGATGCAGGTTTAAGAACCTTCTTCATGGAGGCCTCTCCTCCTTGGAGGGGGCGGCCTCATGGATGCCCCTTAGGGCTCTTGGCAGGTTTAAGAACCTTATTTATGGAGGTCTCTCCTCATTGGAGGGGTCGGCCTCATGGATGCCCCTTGGGGCTTTTGGCAGGTTTAAGAACCTTCTTCATGGAGTCCTCTCCTCCTTGGAGGGGTCGGCCTCATGGATGCCCCTTGGGGCTCTTGACAGGTTTAAGAACCTTCTTCATGTAAGCCTCTCCTCCTTGGAGGGGTCGGCCTCATGGATATAGGTTTAAGAACCTTCTTCATGGATGCCTCTGCTCCTTAGAGGGGGCAGCCTCATGGATGCCCCTTAGAGCTCTTGGCAGGTTTAAGAACCTTCTTCATGGAGGCCTCTTCTCCTTGGAGTGGTCGGCCTCATGGATGCCCCTTGGGGCTCTTGGCAGGTTTTAGAATCTTATTCATGGAGACCTCTCCTCCTTGGAGGGGTCGGCCTCATGGATACTAGTTTAAGAACCTTTTTCATGGAGGCCTCTCCTCCTTGGAGGGGGCGGCCTCATGGATGCCTATTAGGGCTCTTGGCAGGTTTAAGAACCTTTTTTATGGAGGCATCTCCTCCTTGGACGGGTCGGCCGTCTGGAGGCCTCTCCTCCTTGGAAGGGTCGTCCGTGTGGAGGCCTCTCCTCCTTAGAAGGGTCGGTCGTCTAGATGCCTCTCCTCCTTAGAAAGGTCGGTCGTCTCTGACATATTTTCCCACATAACATCTGCCCCCCAGGTCGAGGCTTTCCTTTGGACTGCCTCGAGTTAGGTTGGGATTTTTCTTTAGCGCCTCTTTTTGCCTGCCAATTTATTTGCTACTATAATGAATCTTTGGTTGAATCCTCCTTAAAGGAGTTGGCTGTTCGGATGCCCTTTGAATCTCCACCCTCTTGCACCGACCCCGAATCTCCAGGGATATTTCTACCTGGGTTCTGTGGTGGCGTTTCGAGGTTCGACTTGCCTCTTTTTGCTTTGTTTTCCCGGGCTCGGCGCCTAGTGGCTCTTTGACGGCTGCCGAGAGATTGAGGCGGTCGAGCCCTCGGATTGCCTCTATTTTTACTCTCCCTGATTCCTTCTGGGGCATCCTGACGGTCACCAGGATTTTGATTTCCAGCCACGGCAGCTCCTAGTGGTCTCGGGGCGTCTTCCAGAGGCGGCATCGAGTTTCTCCCATCTAATCGCTCGACCACGGTCTTTAGTCCCCGCACTAAGTCGGTCAAAGTGTTGAGCTGGGCCTGCATCTGCACTGGGTCAAGCTGTGGAACCCCTGGGGGTGGATCTTCGTTTCTTATCGGGGGTTGATTTTTGCCACTCCCGTCATTCGCTGGATGTGTGGTGGTTTCCTCCATCTGGCTGCCTTGATTGATGGCAACATCTCTTTTTCTTAGAGGCATGGTTGCTGACTACTTCTTTGTTGTCGGGGGTCAAACGTATGAACTAGAGATTCTGGGTTCGATCCCCAGTGGAGTCGCCAATTGTTGACGGTGAAATTTTATCAACAGAAATACGTCGGATCACCCTCTGGTATCCCGTGGGGTTACCGGCTAGAAATTAGCTGCATATTTGAAATTATGCTATGAAGTGTTTGTTATATTTTTTGAAGCATGAGAATAATGCTTGAATGAGAGGACACCCGAAATTTATAGTGGTTCACTCTGTTAATGAAGAGCTACATCCACTTGTGTATTGTATTTCCTTTGGGCTCTTTTTGGATTACATAGAATCAGCTCTCTATTCTCTGATTACATATGAAAAATAGCCAAAAATCCTCTCCTCTTTCATTCGGGGCCTTGCCCCTTTTATAGCCTAGCGATTACTTCATGGGTGGTTTTTCATAGTAGGCTCATCCACTTGAGTGGCCTACTAGCCTATGAGCCCAGACCCATAGCATGTCACCACCTTTTTCACTCTTCACTCATCCAATTTGTCCCTTATTGTGACATCCCCCTTTAATCATCCACTGTCCATTAAAGGGTGGTTTATGGGCTTGTAATTAATGCCTGCATTACTGACATTTTTCAAACCCAGACATAACTCATTTGTCCACTCATGGGCCTTTCTGGAGATGTGGACCCATGTTCACACGGTCGGCTTCCTATGAGGCCTCTCCTCCTTGGAAGGGTCGGTCGTCTGGAGGCCTCTCCTCCTTGAAAAGGTCGGCCGTCTGGAGGCCTCTCTTCCTTGGAAGGGTCGGCCGTCTGGATGCCTCTCCTCCTTAGAAAGGTCGGCCTCATGTATGCCCCTTGGGGCTCTTGGCAAATTTAAGAACCTTATTCATGGAGGCCTCTCCTCCTTGGAGGGGTCGGCCTCGTGGATGCCCCTTGAGGCTCTTGGCAGGTTTATGAACATTCTTCATCATGGAGGCATCTCCTCCTTGGAGGGGTCGGCCTCATGGATACCCTTTGGGGCTCTTGGCAGGTTTAAGAACCGTCTTCATGGAGGCCTCTCCTCCTTGGAGGGATCGGCCTCATGGATGCAGGTTTAAGAACCTTCTTCATGGAGGCCTCTCCTCCTTGGAGGGTGTGGCCTCATGGATGCCCCTTGGGGCTCTTGGCAGGTTTAAGAACCTTCTTTATGGAGGTCCCTCCTCCTTGGAGGGGTCGGCCTCATGGATGCCCCTTGAGGCTTTTGGCAGGTTTAAGAACCTTCTTCATGGAGGCCTCTCCTCCTTGGAGGGGTCGGCCTCATGGATGCCCCTTGAGGCTTTTGGCAGGTTTAAGAACCTTCTTCATGGAGGCCTCTCCTCCTTGGAGGGGTCGGCCTCATGGATGCCCCTTGAGGCTTTTGGCAGGTTTAAGAACCTTCTTCATGGAGGCCTCTCCTCCTTGGAGGGGTCGGCCTCATGGATGCCCCTTGAGGCTTTTGGCAGGTTTAAGAACCTTCTTCATGGAGGCCTCTCCTCCTTGGAGGGGTCGGCCTCATGGATACTAGTTTAAGAACCTTTTTCATGGAGGCCTCTCCTCCTTGGAGGGGGCGGCCTCATGGATGTCCATTGGGGCTCTTGGCAAGTTTAAGAACCTTTTTTATGGAGGCATCTCCTCCTTGGACGGGTCGGCCGTCTGGAGGCCTCTCCTCTTTGGAAGGGTCGGCCGTCTGGATGCCTCTCCTCCTTGGAAGGGTCGGCCGTCTCTGACGTGGCAGCGCATATTTTCCCACACAACAATGAGTACTGTAAATGTTAGCTAGAAAATAGCGAATTATCCACCAAATATTTTCAGTTGTTAATGGTTTATTCGTAGAGTTTGTTATTTTTTTTCCCGACTAATAAAGTCAAATTATGACAAGTATAAATGATGAAAAAATAAAATGAACTTGCATTTATTTTGATTTACATGTAGGAGATTCGCTTAATTTGAGGCAATAATACTTACAACAATCTAGTTTTCAACTTCTCTTGCTTAATTACTCGAATCTTTTCGCAACACTCTCAATTTAAATCAATGAATACCCAAAATTGAAACATGGATGTACCTGATTTATATATGATATGTACTTGGTGATTTGGTTGCCAAAAGAAAAATTTGTGAATTTATATTTATAGGCACACGGAGAGAAAATTTAAATCTTTTTGTGTCATACATATGATTTTATTATTGTTATTATTATTACTTTTGGGAATGAGCTCAATTCTTGTAATTCTATTTTAGTTTTCTCTGAAAGACTTTTTTTTTAAGAGTTAATTAGATCCAACACCACTTTAATAAGCCATTTATCTACCATTTTTCTTTTACGTAATTAGGTCAAACCATTTCCACACAAGGAAAAGACAATTTTGCCCTCATTTTAATGTTGCTATTACTTTCTAAAACATCGTCATCCCTTAAAAAACTTAACCTAAACCCTTGCTAGTACAAAACATATCAGAGCATACGCATACGAAGCCTGGTGGACCTTCAGATAATAATAGTAATAGTTTAGAGTCAGAAGGAGGAAGTATATTGGCACCAGAAATGGACAGACTTGATATTCCCCAAACAGAATTTATCCGCCAAATACAAAGACCAGTAAAACAAAAAATAGAGTTCGATAAGCTAATAGATATAGCTAGAGAACCCATATATTAGGAAATAACCCAATAAATGCATGTTTGGTATGCCGTATAAACACACCGTATCGTATTATTTAAGAATAATACAATATTTTTGTAACATTTCATACATTGTACAGTTTAATACAATATTCAAATTTAATACAATACATAGAGTGATATCTAATACAGATAAAAATCTATATATTAGATGGTATTATGCAATTTAATTTTATAAAATAAATAAAATATTTTACAAATATTAAGGGTTGGGATAAGGTTTCCGAACACCAAAGTTAAATTTCGGGATCGAAATGATGTTGAGTCTACATTTTTCAATGAGGTCATATATACACCCCAGGATCTATACAATAGATAGAAACGAAGAGCCAGCAGAAATCAAGATTATAAATTCAGGCCTAATAATAAGAACAGGAGAAGTCATATATACACCCCAGGATAAGAAATTATCATTTTCTCCAAAACTGGCTAACACTAATTCTTTGATAAGATTTATAAAATTATAAATGTTCATGCCTGCTGCTATCCTGGAGTTATATTCTACCGGATAGTTTTGCTTATATCTAGTTAAATGTATACTAGCTAGTTCTCCTATATAGATGCTGGAGCTCTACCAGCGGTGGCAAGGACTGCTCGCTATAGCAACACCTGTTGGCAGTTGGCCTTCATTCTTTTCGGTCACGATTGGTGGCAGCATCACGATGGAAGAAAGGCAAATCTTGCCATGATGATGAAACTAGGACTACGATGGCGCGCATGGATGGAGGCTGATTTGTCGCCAACTTCGCTTGGGGAGGGAAGGACTGCCTGTGATGAAGCACAATGACGACGAAGATCCCGGCAGTCAATGCTGCAGTTTGAGAAGAATGGGAGAGAGAAAGATGCAACAACAACAAGCCTTAATCCCAACTTAATTGGGGTGGGCTATATGGATTTCACATTTTCACACGGCTCTGTTCGAAATTATACTTTCCTGAAGGCCTAGATCTAGAATGTTTTTCCTAACAACTTCAGTCCACGTAATTCTTAGTCTACCCCTCCCTCTCCTAGTATTTGGTATAAGAATGTCCTCCCAAACACGGATTGGTACTTCTAGCGGTCTACGTTGGACATGCCCGAACCACCTCAAGCGGCCTTCGCGCACCTTATCTTCTATTGGTGCTACACCTACTTTACTACAATTAACTTCATTCCTTATGCGATCCATTCTCGTATGGCCACTTATCCATCTTAATATACGCATTTCTGTCACACTCATCTTAGATAAATGTTGTCTCTTAATGGCCCAACATTCACTACCATATAACATAACTGGGCAGATTGCAGTCCTATAGAACTTTTCTTTCAACTTAATAGGCATCTTGCCGTCACATAAAACTCTCGTAGCATTCTTCCGCTTAACCCACCATGCCTTAATCCTATGTTGAATATCATCTTCTATATCTCTTTCGTACTACATTATTGACCCAAGGTACCTAAACTTCTTATAAGTCCCAATCTCCACACTATCTAAAGAAATTTCATCACTCTGATTACTTGAGTTACTAAACCTACAGTGCATGTATTCAATTTTAGTCCTACTCAACTTAAATCCCTAACTTACGGTTAACTCCTTCCCTATGTTCATCAACTAAAACTATATCATCTGCAAAAAGCATACACCAAGGAACTCTATCTTGGATTTCTCTTGTCAGCTCATCCATCACCATGGTGAAAAGATAAGGACTAAGAGCAGATTCTTGATGAAGGCCGATCTGAATGGGGAACTCTGTCGTGTAGCCTCCAGCAGTCCTTACACTTGTGCCACCCATCGTACATGTCTTTAATTATCTTAATATACCTCACATGCACTCCTCTCTTTCTAGCACCCACCATAAAACTTCCATCTGCACCTTATCACATGCATTTTTTAAATCTATAAAGACCATATGTAGGTCTATCCTGGCTTCTCTGTACATTTCCATCAGCATCCTAAGAAGAAAAATGGCTTATGTGGTTGATCTGCCTGGCATGAAGCCAAATTGGTTACCTGAGATGGTAGTTATGGCCCTTAATCTCTTTTCGATAACTCTTTCCCAAAGTTTCATAGTGTGGCTTATTAACTTTATGCCCCTATAATTGTTACAATTCATCACATCTCTTTTATTCTTGAAAATGGGGACAAGAATACTTTTCCTCCATGCATCAGGCATATGTTTCTTCTTTAGTATCTCATTAAAAAGCTTAGTGAGCCACACAATTCTAACATCTCCTAACGCCATCCAAACCTCTATTGGAATATCATTTGGCCCATATGCCTTCCCCTTTTTCATCTTTCATAGTGCAGTTTTAACTTCCGAGACTCTGATTCCTTTTATATACATCACATTAGGTTCTCCTTGTGACCTAAGATTGCCAAACTCTATCGCATGATCATCATTATAAAGCTTCTTCAAGTAACTCCACCTTTCCCTAATGTCTTCATCTCTTGTCAGAACTTGATCCGTATCATCCTTAACACACCTCACTTGATTTAGGTCCTGACACTTCCTTTCTCTTATCTTAGCTAATTTATATATATCCTTCTCTCCTCCTCTAGTCCCAAGTTTCCTATATACCTCATCTAAGTAAGTAGAACGAGTCTTGCCAACTGCTCGCTTAGCTTTTTTCTTCGCTTCTTTGTACTTATTAAAGTTTTCAACATCCTTACGCTTTGGTAAATCTCTATATAAATCTCTCTTGGTCCTAATAGCCTTTTGAACTTCCTCACTCCACCACCAGGTTTCTTTCCCAGGGGGGCCTTTACCTCTAGATTCCCCTAGTACCTCATTTGTCACTTTTCTGATGCAGCTGGCCATGGCATCCCACATAGTATTTACATCACTTACATATGACTAAGTAGCCTCATCTAACAACTTCTCTTTAAAGGCCAATTGCTTTATTCCCTTCAAATGCCACCAACGAGTTCATGGGAGGTGGTTTATCTTAATCCTTTTATAGCAAAGCTTAATGCTCACATCTAAGATCACTAACATATGTTGGGTGGCTAGTACTTCTCCAGGAATTACTTTACAATTCTTACATAGAGAACATTCTCTATACCTGGTGAGAAAATAATCTATCTGACTTAAGTTCCTTCCATTCTTAAAAGTTATCAAGTGAGAATCTCTTTTCTTGAAAAATGTGTTTGTTATGATAAAATCATGTCCCAACGCAAATTCCAAAATAGATTTTCCTTCTTCGTTTCGAGCTCCAAAACCAAAACCACCATGGATCCTTTCAAAGTTTTCCCTATCCTTACCAACATGTGTTGGTTACCAAATCGAATTCGGATGCGAAAGCGTGGGGATAGCGGATCAAGTATAACAAAATTTTCATAAAACTTTTGAGATACTCTATAGATTATATTAATTTATGCACTAATAAATTAATCACATTAATTTATTTATTAAGAACTCAATTAGGAATAATACCTGGCGGCCGATTAGGATGATAACTTGAGTTCTTTGACCTCGAACAATCCTTGCTCCAAAGCCTTGTGTTTAGAAAACTAATGTCTTCCACGTCAATTCTTAGAATCCACGAAGACGTGTGTGTGGGCACACCTGAGATAAAACGGGTTTAGAATAAACACTCGAATTTCCATAAATACCAACGCATGCACGATGTGAAATTTTTTAGAGAAAAATTTTTCCCACAATAAGAGAATTTCGGCCACCCTTTAAAAATTAGGTCAAAAATTATTTTCAAAAATTGTGTCCACAATTTTCTATCATTCTCTTATTTATAGAGTAGAAGTCAAACTTCTAGAAGGAATCCAATCTCTATCTCTAAGATAGAGCTCGTTAATTATCTCCTATTTGAATTTGGAACAAAATATCCTCTTCTATTTTTATCCATTATGGCCAGCCAAGTGTAGAGGATATTATCCCTGTGTTGCGCCAAAAATAGATAGGGAAGAAAGAGAAAATTATCCTTTATCCTGCAGTCAATTTTGACTCAAATTCAAATTTCAATTTAAGTCACACTTAAATTAATTTGAATTCTAAATTGAACAACTTATCAAATAAATTTAAATGGATAAATCTAGATGTGTTCAAATTCAAATTTAAATAATCGCATTATTTAAATAATAATTAATTCTCAATTAATTATTTCCGAGTGTTTAATTTTAGAATTCTGCAATTCTAAAATTCTCAATTTGCCCTTTGTGTCTAGTAGAATTACAAGGACGACGCGGGGACTAATGGACCTATAATCATGAGCTCCAATAAAATTAATAATTAATTAAATCCTTTAATTAATTAATTAATTCCATTAATTCCAATAGTTACTCCACTATAAACTTGGAATTGCACTCTCAAAATTATAGATATAAATTACTTCTAAACTGTGAAGTGTCCATTTGATATAGTCATTGCATATAGATCAATCCTCCATAAATAATTCATAATTAGAGCTAGGTAAAATCCGTTGACCTCTCTAATTAAATCTTTATCCTTGAGTACCATTGATTCTCTAATGGACAGTGATTCATAAAACACATTCA
>NW_010387636.1:955073-1044937 GCF_000414095.1 Morus notabilis
CTATATATGACCATCGGTAGACTCAATTAGAATTTCTATACTTAACGGAAATTATTAGAAATTCATATTGTGTCTTTGTCCCTGTTCCACATAATCTCATTATGCGTAATACACTCATTCAATATCACACCATATTAACAGTGCGGATAACACCGTTCTATTCTAAATGGGAATGACATGTATTAGTAATGTTCTAATTAAAGATTCTGAACTTTAATTAGATTTATTACGAACATCACCTTTTGATTATTATCCTTAAACATTATCCTCTCATATACAACACTTATATACAATGTTTAATGTTACATAAATAATCACAGAATTTTCATTTGATATTCATAAAATATTCATAAATATATGCACATAAAATGATGAATAAATTCTTTTATTAAATAAATAATAAATATCCTATTACATTTCATGCTTCTAGGATACCATTCCCAACAACATGGCCATTGAAATCTCCTCCAATGAAAATGCTATCCTCATTGCCTATACGACACACTAAGTCATCCATGTCTTCCCAAAACTTGACTTTAGTTTCCGTATCCAATCCTATTTGTGGAGCGTAAGCACTAATTACATAGATGGACTTATTTTCTAGTACCAATTTGAGCATAATAATTCTATCCACTATTCGCTTAATCTCAACTATGTCATCCTTCACAGTTTTGTCCACTAGAATACCAACTCTATTGCGATTCCTTTCTCAACCTGTATACCATAACTTGTATCCTAAATTTCCAATCTCCTTTGCTTTCTCTCCTGTCCACTTCGTTTCCTGTAAGCATAAAATGTTAATTATTCTTCTTACCATAACGTCTACTAACTCCATAGATTTACCAGTTAAAGAACCTACATTCCAACTACCTAAACGAATTTTCCTATCATGGGCTAGCTCTGCCCCTTGCACACGTCCATGAATGTGCAAGGACCCCCTTGCATATTTTTCACCATATCCGGGGCCCGACATGGCGCATGGGCTCGCTTTTTCTCCTGCACCCGTCCATGAATGTGCGAAGACACCCTTGCCTATTTAACACTATACCTGGGGGCCGGCATAGCGTGTCGCACCTAGGGAACGCCCCAACATATTCTATGTGAGTGAAATCTATGAGAGTGACTTATTTTTATGCTGGCCGTCAACCTACCGCAACCCTCCTTCTTTACCCGGGCTTGGGACCGGCTGTACAAACGCATAGGCGGAGTTGGGAGAGAGAAAGATGATAAGGAAAAAAAGGGCCGACCAATCTAATTAATCTGCATAATCCAATCTATC
The DNA here is from genome assembly GCF_000414095.1 of Morus notabilis. Lineage (NCBI taxonomy): Eukaryota > Viridiplantae > Streptophyta > Magnoliopsida > Rosales > Moraceae > Morus > Morus notabilis. The sequence goes on from NW_010387636.1 coordinate 956,353, forward strand.
GGATTAGATTAGATTGAAAGAATTTTCAATTGTAACATATTGAAATTTTTTCAATCCATAATAGATGATTAGATTACCGATTGAGCATTTCTCAATCCACATAATAAGTCAATCTGAACTACATATATTGTATATATTTTCTATATATTTTTAAATAACATATGTAGCTGATTTTTTTTAATTATATAACACATATAATTTATGTATATACGCATGGAATCCCAATATTGTCTTCTACGGCAGAGTAACACAAAGCCCAAGCCAAATTAATGTCTAATGCTTTATGTTGAAATTAATGCTGAATTATTTTTTTAGAACTATTTTAATTTTATGTTATGTTATTTTTGTGTTTAATTTTATGAGAATATTGAAAAGAAAAGATGGACAACAAGAGTTAAGGTCTAAAACGTAGGGTAATTTACAAATGCTTTTAATCCAATCAGCAGAAAATGTTATGGATTAGATTGGATTGAGAGTCTATAAATTGGTAATGAATTTAGATTTTTTCAATCCACAATAATTGATTGAATTAGGGATTAACTATAATCCATATAATTCGATCCCTGACTACTCCTAGAAAAGAGGAGGAGAAAGTTAGGATATGTTTTAAGGGGTAGTCTTGGTGCTTTACGTGCTGAAAGTAGAGACTTTGAAAGAATTAAAAAGGTGTGGTATTTCACTATTCAATCATTGTGGAATGGTATTTCTTTAATGGGGAAATTACATATTTTAGATGAGGATTAGAATATAAGAGCATAATATTTTTTTAGAAAGAGAAAATTGCTAAACTTATCCTTTCGTATATGAATTTAGATTTTTACTCATTACTTTTAATTAATACTTTTTTGACTAATTTTGTTATTTAATTAAAAAAATTTAATTAAGAATAAAGAGTAAAAATTCAAACTCATATACTCAAGTGTTTGTCTCTTTTAAAAAAGGTAATAAGTAGCATAATTTAATAAATTAAGGGGCTGTTCGGCAGTTGAGGTTTTGAGTTAAAAACTCAAAAAAAGCAACTCGAGTTACAACTTTATTCAAGTTCATATTTTTTTAAGTTTGAACTCGAGTTTGAACTTGAGTTTGGGACTAAAACTCGAGTTCAAGTTTCTCCTTCAACTCGAGTTCAGAAACTTGAACTCAAATTAATGAACAATATTTTTTCTATTCTTAAAAATGCTATAACTTTTTCGTTTTAATTCTGATTGAGATGATTTTTTTTCTATGCGTTGACAACGAAAAGATGAATAAAACCTCACCCATATATCCTATTAAAATTTTCCATCAACATTGAGTTTTTATTAAAATACTATATAAATACAAATTCAAGTTTTGACTCACTCAAACACAAACTCAAAAAGATTCTTATCTCAAACCATAACTCAAACGTACACAACTAAACATAAACTTAAGTTACAACTTCAACTCAAATTAAAACTCAAACTCAACTCAAAATCTACACTCAAGTCACCTAACTCAAAAACGGCAAAAAAATAAGCCCTAAGTTTCCAACACTATTCAAAACCAAAAATACTTTCAACTCTTTCTTCCCTCCACCTCTCTCTGCTCATATCCACCATTGTTGGCACTGGCGCAGCCATCACTAAGCGGTAAATACACGGATTGCTGTAAATCTAAACCATATCAGAGCTGAAAATACATCGAAAAAATAGCTTTACTAGTAAATTAGTAAATCCGAGTAAATCTACAGATTTACTAACAAAATAGAGCTTAAATGCAAAACTGACTGCTGCCACGCTCCTCTGTCGGTACATGAGTCACCACCTCCTGCCATTGCGCCACTATTGAACTTCATGTGTCGCCACCCCTAACAACATCGTCCCACCCATTGGAATCAGAAAAAGGATATGTCCAGACAATTAAGAAATAGTGTCATTCTGCGATAGAGGACCTTCACATGATGGAAAGACATCCCTACCGTTGTTGACATCGTAAAAGTTGGCGTGTCCCCGTAGTAAAAGAAGATTGGCATCTCCGCCGTGAGATCCTGTGCTAAAACTGTTGACCATTTCCTCGTGATTTCTCCTTCTTGTTGTCATCGTGATTATTTTGCAAACTCCGACCTGTTTTCATCATCGTCCGACTTCTTATTCACCGTGAGGACCGTCTGCTCCCGTGACGGAGATACCGTCTAAAAGCGCGACGAAGATCGTCTCTAGTCAAAGATCGAAGCTCGTGATGCCGCTAAGAGAGAGAGATCTCTGGAGGAGGGAGAAAGAGATTGGGAAGAGAAAGAGATGAGAGTGTTAAAAGATTTCAGGTATTATCTTAATTTGTTTTAGCCAATACGTTATTGGTTTAGTTTGGTATTTTACTTTTCCATTCTAAAATCAACTTCTCCTTATAGCAGAAATTAATTTTAATGTTTGATAAATATTTTTAAAATTATTTTTGAAAAACTTTTTAAGAATCTACAGTTAAAATAAAAACAGCTTAAAAACAACTTTAATTTTTAGATTGTGTGAGAATTAATATAGTATAATTAATAAAATTTTCATAATACCTATAACACCCTTAATAAAATTTAAAATTTACAATCTTCTTAATTTAAAATTGAGCCTCGTAATATAATATAATATAATATAATAATAATAATATTATAACAAATAATATCATAATTATATTAATAACTATAATATTATTATTTTATCATATAATATGATATTATAATAATATTATAATTATTTTAAAAATATGATACTATAATTATAATATAATTATAATATGATATTGTAATTATTATTTTATAATATATTATATATTATATTGTATTGATATAATTATATTTATTATAATAATAATTAAATATTAATATAATCTTATAATTCTAATATTATTATTTATTATAGTGTATTACACAACATTATGGTTATATAATATATTAATTATAATATATTTGTTTAATATAATATAATAATAATTATATAATATAATATAATATAGTTGTAATTTTTAATTTTATTATAATTGAAATATTAATATTTATTATGTAATATTATAATATTGTAATTATATTAACCATTTTAATAATATTATTATATTCTATATCATAATTATATAATAAGTTATTTAATAATAGTTTTATTGTATTATATTAAATATAATATATATTATACAATAATAGTTTTTTGTATTATATTAAATATAATAATAAATATATATTATATTGTAATTATATGTATTATATTATTGTATAATATAATAGTCGTAATTTATAACTATTCACAGCAATTTAATCTCATAATTTACTAAACGCTATTATGTTAATTTTAGAATCAGCACAGCTACTATAATTATAGTTTATCAAGCACTCAGCTACTTTTTATAACAATTATTTCTTCTTTTAGCACAACTAAAAGTAATTTTTTTAAAATCTACAGCACTGCCAAGCCATTACTTACCACCTTTCGAAAGAGATTATAAGCCTCATGCTCTAAAATATGGTATTTCGTACTTTTTTGTTTTAATAATTGTTAAAAGAAGAAAAAACGGTATCTTGCATGACGAAGGAATATCTTATTCATGAATGAAGGACAACTTTTCTTTTTAAATAAAAACTCATATATTAGGAACTTGCATTTAAACAAAACCAAAGTAACAAATATAAGAGAAAGCTAATAACTTAGCAGGAGAACGGATTACACATGAGGACCAAAAATAGAAGAATACTTCGACACACTAAAGCCTCATTCATTTCGGGGATTCGAGTTTTCAATTCGAACTGAGATGTGATATTTTCTGAGAGCTTTTCACTGTAGCAGAAAAAGTTAGATATGACATTTTCTGATAACTTTTTACTGTAGAAACCTAAAACTGAAAACTCGAATCGGTGAAATGGACAAGGCCTAAAATTGAACACACCTATGACTCTATTTCATAAAATTCCTCTTAGCAAGATAAGTTTTTAAGTGATAGAGGAACAAAACATCGTAGCACTAAGGCTACACCAAACACCACCAAGACACCAATACAACGGACACAAAAAACAAATAAAGACAACGGGGTGAGAACCACGATTATTGTAGTAAAAATACACCAAAAACAAAAACATAATAAACACAAAAAGACCCTAAGACCCGTTGTCAAGCGACTTTGGCGAAGAGGCAATCGATGATAGCACCACGGAAAGGCAGAGGACTTTGAAAGAGATATGGCGAGGTCGAGCAAACGACATAAAACTGCAAGTGAAACTAACCCTCCGCAGCCACCGTCAGCAATCAAAAACACCACCATCAAGAGAAACCCATTATCGCATGAAATAAAACGCCAAAGGAATACGGTCACCATCCGTTGAACATGTTGGAGATAACAGCTCAAACGAAAAGCACCCCACTTCTACAAACTAAAAATATCCCAAAAATGTATTAAAAAATAAAATATTTTCAGCATCCTAAAAATAAATTTAATTCAAGAGTCTTCTCCCACAAACTAAAAATTTTTCATCGCCTCCTTCAAAAATTAAAATAAAATTGAAGTCGCCATCTTTTTTTCTTTTTTCTTTTTTTTTTTTTTTTTTGGAGGAAGCCATCCAAAATGCATTTTAATAGGAGATGCACCACTAATAATCAACTAATCACCATCAAAATCTTTTTCAAAGAAAGAAAGACCTATCAAACTCGTGAAGATAATACCATTAGGCAAAAAGGGGAAAAATAAAATAAAAAATGAAGAAGAAAAATGGCATCATAAAGAAAACGCAAAAAGACGTAGGTCTTATTTATTTTATAGATTTAAGTTTAAAATTTAAGTTTTATTACAGTAAAAAAAATTTTAGAAATAATTACATTTAATTTTTTTATTATAATAAAAATTTTTTATATAAAATTACATTTTAACTCGAATTAGCGAACTAAATGGACCCGTAACGAGTCCAGATCACTTTACCCGCGTGTTTGAAAACCCAGGCCTCGTTTATTTCATCGATTCGAGTTTTGTTACAATAAAAAACTCTCAGAAACAATCATATATAATATTTTTAGTACAGTAAAAAATTTTCATATAAAATTACATTTCAATTCAAATTAAAAATTCGGATAAGTGATCTAAACGGATTCCAATTTCCCGAATGAGTCAGAGTCATGACCCATAAGTCGGTGGTTCTCACGGCGGATCTTCGCCCATAAAATTCTCAAGTCAAGTAAATTGTACAAAGAAGAGAAGTATTTGAATTCCCAAATTCAGAGTACAAATTAGCTTCGACTTCCATTTCCATGGCGGCAATTGCTTCGGCGCCTCCATGGAACCCCGAGGACGACCTTCTCCTCAAGAACGCCGTTGAGGTAACCCTGTTTTCTTGAATTCTCGCATTTACTTTTTCCACAGCTCAATTTCGCTACAATCTTCCTGTTCCGAGCGATGCTCTCTCGGGATCGGAATCCAAAGTCAGCGAAGTTAGAAATTCGAGTGATTCTGATCCATAATTTCGTTTTTGGAATTTTCTCAGGCAGGTGCTTCGCTTGAAGCGCTTGCCAAAGGCGCGGTACGATTCTCCCGAAAATTCACCGTCCGAGAGTTGCGTGAGCGATGGCTTTCTCTCCTCTACGACGCTGAGGTTTCGGCTCAAGCTTCTGCGCGCATGTCCGAGTTTGAGCTCTCTAATCCTACTGTTTCCACGAAGCCTGGTAGATTTGGAGTTTCCAAAGGAGGAGGAAGCGTCGGAGCTGGTTCTCCCGCGAAACGACGAGTCGAAAGCGTTCGGAAGCAGTATTACGAGATGCGTAAGAGATTGTGCTCTTTCAACACTTTCGATTTTGGTTTCATTGACGAACCTAATGATACTGATGAGAATGTGAATAGTGGAAATGATCTTTTGGATGGAAGTTATGTGGTTGGACATCGTGTCAAAAACTATTTTGAATTTACAGCTAATAATTCTTCGCTTTTAGATAATCGTCAAAAGGATCTGTGTTTGTCGACTAATGGATCAGTAAAAGATAATAACAAGCATAATATTGATGGCGAGAAAAATTTAGTTAGATCAGGGGATGGTTTGGTTGATTTTAGGAATTGCTCAAGTGCGGTGGAGGCGGGGACATCTCATGTGCTACCAGATGTGCCTCTTTGGAAGACAATGGAAGACGTCATGGTACCAGAGATGCCGATTGATGTCAGCCTCGAGGTTAATTGTCAGGAAGCTGAACATAAATTGATATGTGATGAGGGCGATAAAAGGCCTTCTCCCGGATATAATGTTGACCGCGCAGGTTTCATGTTGGAAGAGAGACTTCCTGGTGAGGAACTAAACAGGACGGTTGCCATCTCAGGAGATGATTTTGGTGATATTTCAGATTCGCTCTTGAACTTTGCAAATGAGAATGAACCTCTTGCCATGGATGTAGACGGAGAGAACATGAATTTCAACCATTATAAGTCAGTTCTGTTGACTTCTCCCAAAGATGGGCTTGAAAAGGATGTAAAGAGTGTCTGTCAACCAGAAAATCTAGATCCAAAAGCATTCCCTGTTGTCTCTGAAGATGTCTTTAATGCAGAGAGGAAAATCTCTTCTGACCTGCTTCACTCTGGTGAGAGCAATCATCAGCATAGCATTTGTGGTTCCGAAACCAATATTCCATCAATTAGGTTAGTACCAAGTCCTCATTCTCCTGAACTTCATTACGAAATGATGGTGTGCACATTGAATAGTGAGGACCCTGAAATCCCGTGCAATGACGACGTGATACAGCACGGTGATCTGGTTCCAACCTTCACAAATCAAGAAAAGATTAGACAAGAAAGTATAAGATTGAAGAACAAACAATGTCGTGCAGAGCCTTCTATGGGCTCCCTGATGGTAGGACACAAAACAGTTCCAAAACGCTGTGCAAACATCCCACTTGTTAAACCCAATCCTTTTGACGGTACCCGTGTAACTTCAGTCTCCAAACTGGCTAACAATATTCTTGCAGATGCAAACCAATGCAGATCAAAGAATACAACTCCTGCCTTTGCTGCAAATCAAGTGCTGAAAGAAGAGATTATGAATGTAAGATGGGAGATACTTTATATAACTGACCTATTTATTTTTCTACTAAGTTGGCAGCTGCTGCGTTTGTGAATCACTAAAATTGCTTGCTGCAAACAGGGACTTAGTGCTCCAGTTACAATTAGTGGAGAACGCACACTCTTATCTAAAGGGCTGGGTTCGACTAATAGAGATGTTTTGGAGCCCGAAGCAAACCCTTCAAAACTATATCAGGATGAGTCTGAGGAAGAATTAGATGGTGCCGGTGATGATATTCCTTATTTTTCTGATATTGAAAACATGGTAATCATACTAAAACTCGTATGCTTCAATGAATTTGTCATTGTTCTCTATTCCAATTAGGATGAAGAATAATAATAGGGTCCCAACTCTTATCCCGATTTTTTTTATACCAATGGCATATAAGTTGTCAGTCTTTTATTAGTAGGTGTCTAATCAATTAAAAAGTTATGTCTACTGGTTTGAATTGGATTGAAAAAAAATTTGGATTGGTAACGGATTGAGATTTTTTCAATCCACAATAATGGATTTGATTGCATATTAAGCGTTTCTCAATCCGCATAATCTGCCAATCCGAATTATATATGCTACTAAATGCTAACATAAGGAAGGAAACAAACAGAAAACACTTCATATATCTTTTATTCCCTTACTTAAAAATAACGATTACATCTATATATATAAATTATGAGTAAATCAGCATCCTTTATTTTAGGAACTACCTACCTAGAAAATCTAAGATAACAAAACTGATTAGAACTAATTTAAATTTAAAAATTAAAATCTAAACAACTTCCAACACTCCCCCTCAAGCTGGGCTAAATAGGTTGAACATTCCCAGCTTGTCTACTTGCTTATCGAACATCGGTTTGGCAAGTCCTTTTGTCAGCAAATCAGCGGCTTGATCCGATGTGGGCACGTAAATCTTGCAAATGACTCCTTCCTCAATTTTTTCTTTGATAAAGTGTTTGTCAACTTTGACGTGCTTGGTTGTATTATGATGCATTGGATTATGAGAAATATTAATGGTTGCTTATTATCACAGTAAATCTTCATGGGTAAATTCCTAGGCTCCTAGCTATTTGTAGTTCTTCCAACAACAGTTTAAGCCAAAATAATTCACATATACCGTGGGCTTGTGCTCTAAATTCAGCTTCAACACTACTTCTTGCTACTACTGTTTGTTTTTTGCTTTTCCAAGTAACCAAGTTTTCCTGGACAAATGAGCAATATCTGGAAGTTGACCTTCTATCACTTATTGAACCCCAATCAGCATCAGTAAATGCTTCTACGCCTCTTTCTTTGGACTTCTTAAAGAAAAGTCCTCTTCCCGGTGTACCTTTCAGATACTTCAAAATCCGATACACAGCCTCCATGTGTTCCTCACACGGTGAATGCATAAACTGACTCACGCAACTAACTGCAAACGCTATGTCGGGTCTCGTATGTGATAAATAAGTCAGCTTTCCAACTAGACGTTGGTACCTACCTCTATCAACTAGATTGTCGGTTTGTTGCTCTCCAAGCTTCAGGTTCAGATCCATAGGAGTATCCACAGGTTTACACCTCATCATTCCCATTTCTTTTAGAAGGTCCAACGTGTATTTCCTTTTTAAGACTGAAATACCGCACCAACTTCTTGCAACTTCCATCCCAAGAAAATACCTCAAGCTTCCCAAATCTTTCATTTCGAATTTTGAAGCCAGCTTCTTCTTTACTCATTCCATCTCATCCTTGTCATCTCTTGTTAGAATTATATCATCAACGTACACGATGAGAATTGTAACCTTTCCACTCTTATGCCTGTAAAAGAGTGTATGGTCAATTTGATCTTGCTTGTAATCTTCTTGACGAATGACTTTGGTGAACTGTTCGAACCATGCCCTCGGTGATTGTTTTAATTCATAGAGAGACTTCTTAAGTCTGCAAACTTTCTCATTCTTTCTTTCTCCATCAAAACCTGGAGGTAAATCCATGTACACTTCTTCTAAATCTCCATTTAAGAGGGCGTTCTTCACTTCTAATTGATGAAGGGGCCAATCCAAATTGGCAACCAAAGACAATAGAACTCGAACAGTGTTTATCTTGGCGACAGGAGCAAAAGTTTCTTGATAATCCACCCCGTAGGTCTGAGTGTATCCTTTTGCTACGAGCCTCGCCTTGTATTTCTCAATGGATCCATCAGCTTTGTATTTGATAGTGAAAACCCACTTGCATCCCACTGGTATCTTCTCTCATGGTGCATCTACAACTTCCCAAGTTTCATTCTTTTCCAGTGCTTGTAGTTCTTCCGTAACTGCCTCTTTCCACCTGAAATCCTTCAATGCTTCTTGAATATTTTTTGGAATTTCCACATCTGAGATGTTAGTAACCAAGGCTCTAACAAAACTAGACAAGTGACCATATGATAGAAAATCAAATATGGGGTGTTTCGTACAGGATCTCACTCATTTCCTTACAGCAACAGGGATATCAACGTCACTTAAATCAAGATTGTGTTCAGTGTGTGTACCTAAATTCGGTTTGGTCTCTTGACCATGCTTGGTGTCTTCAGGAGCTATTCCTTTTGTTGAGTTTCTTCTCTGTTAGTAGACACGAAGTTTTGGTTGAGTTTGCAAATCTCCCCTTGTCGTCTTTATTGCTGCTTCTGTGGGCATAATAGGTTCGGATTGACCTGACTCGGAAAGATCGGAAGTTTTTTCGGCAAAATTGGATTTTCGGGCATACCTCTTTGAATATTTTGACACGGCAAATTTTTTTTAGCAGGAGGACTTGATGGACTTGAATGCTAATTTTGTGGAATAGGAATAGGACTTGGCAGATTTAATCCACGTGTTGAATTCTTTTTGGCTTGACCAGACTCAACAGAAGAGTGGGAGAGATTCTTGGCAGACCTTGAGGTTGGAAGATTTTGAGGACCATGCAGATTTGTGGGTAATTCAAATTCGGTTGTTGGTGGAGATTTAGGCAGATTCTGTGGGGTTTCAAGTGCAGCAAATTTGGGCGAATGTGGTGGAGCATAGGCTGCGGATTTTTCCAGATTTGGTGGAGAATCTGGTGCTGAGTTGGGCATATTTGGTAGAGATTCTAGGGCTGGAGATGGTGGAGATTCTGGTGCTGAGTTGGGCGGATTTGGTGGAGATTCTAGGGATGCGTTAGGCGGAGATGCTTCCCAAAAATATTCCCAGAGATCATTCAAATTTTGGCCCAAATTTTGATTTTTGTTTGAATGAGTAGGTGTTTCCCAAAAAATTTCTTCACTCATGCAAGAGATGTAAAGTATTTTCTTTTTGCAAGAGAGTAACATAGGTACCCTTTTTGAGTGGCCGAATATCCTAAGAAAACACATTTATGGGCTCGTGGGGCAAGAGAGTAACATAGGTACCCTTTTTGAGTGGCCGAATATCCTAAGAAAACACATTTATGGGCTTGTGGGTCAAGTTTACTAAGATTTGGATCATAAACATGAAGAAAAGCCGTACAACCAAATACTTTCAAGTCTAATGTAGAAAACGACCTTATCTCTAGATAAAACTAAGAAAGACTGTTTAAAGGAGTTTTGTACTGTAAGACTCGAGAGGGCATGCGATTTATCAGGTAACACGTGGTGAGAACGGCGTCCTTGCAAAAATACTTAGGAGCATTGGATAGGAGCATTGGATGTGAACAACAGTGACCGAGCTACTTCTAAGAGATGGCGATTTTTTCTTTCAGAGACTCCATTTTGTTGTGTGCTGACACAAGAACTTTGATGAACAATGCCATTTTCTATAAGAAAATCTCCAAGGATGGAATTGAAGTATTTCTTTCCATTGTCAGTATGAAAAATTTGTATATTTGTATTATATTGAGTTTTAACCATAGAATGGAAATTTTTGAAAACTTGTTCCGTTTGAGATTTGTCTTTTAAAAGATAGACCCAACAAACACGAGTGTGATCATCAATGAACGTAATAAACCATCTTTTATTAGTAAGACTTCGAACACGAGATGGACCCCAAACGTCACTATTAATTAGTGCAAAGGGTTTTGACGCCCTACATGGCTGGGAGGGAAGAAAAACACGTTTATGTTTTGCTAACTGACAAACTTCACATTGAAATAATGAATTAACATTATGAAACAACGAAGGAAACAAATATTTTAGATACTCGAAACTTGGGTGTCCTAGCCTACAATGCCACAACATAATTTCTTGCTTTCTTGAAAGGGAAATGCTGCAAACTGCAGTTTGAACTTGTCCAATCACAGAGACGTCCTTCTGAAAGTAATATAGTCCTTTGAATTCCTTAGCACTGCCAATCGTCCTCCCCGAACTCTGGTCTCGAAACACACAGATTGATGGTGAGAAATTCACTACACAATCAAGATCCTTAGTAATCTTACTAATGGAGAGAAGATTGCATGATAAATTCGGCACATGGAGAACTAATCTAAGAGTTATTTGAGGACTAATCTTAATGGTACTGTCACAAATCGTGACTTTTTGAGGAATTATATTTTTTCATTATACAAAAGCTGTACATACAAAGGGATTTATACATGGCTGAATAGCCAAAAATCAGTAACTAAGCGGACGTTTGGTAAGGGGATTCGTATCCTGATTCGAATCATGATTCATGGTTCGCTACAGTGTTTTCTCTCATAAAAAATACATGTAAATCGAAAATGGTTCTAATCTCATGATTTTAATCCATGAACTAAACGTCTTCTAAATCTCTACAAATTAGATAATTTCCTAACTGATATATACAGCTCACCAAAAGAACCAAAAAATCTGGAATTACACCAAATCACATAACTTTCCTAATAAAACCTCATTATTCGACATTCCCCCTCAAATTGGTGAATGGATATCTTCTATTCCCAGCTTGCTAACAATGTCTCGGAACACAGTGTTTGGTATCCCTTTTGTGAGAACATCTGCTAGTTGATCTTTTGTTGAAACAAATGGAGTGCAGATTAGGCCGCTGTCGAGTTTCTCTTTAATGAAATGTCTATCAACATCAATGTGTTTAGTCCGATCATGTTGCACGGGGTTATGTGCAATGTTGATTGTCGATTTGTTGTCACAGTACAACCTCATTGGGCCTTCCTATATTATCTTCAGATCATCACGAATGATTTTTAACCATAGTAGTTTGCATATTCCCAACGCCATTGACCTGAACTTCGACTCCGCACTAGATCTTGCCACCACGTTTTACTTTTTACTCCTCCATGTCACAAGGTTACTGCCTAAGAAAGTACAATATCCTGAGATTGACCTCCTGTCGACCAGTGAGCTCACATAATCTGCGTCAGTGTAGGCTTCTAAAGTCATGCTTTCTCCTTTCTTGAATATGATTCCTTTCCTAGGGCTCCCTTTCAAGTATTGTAAAATTTGATGTACTGCCTTGAGATGCATTTCTTTAGGATTGTGCATAAATTGACTGACAACACTTACAGCAAATGCAATGTTTGGTCTCGTATGTGCCAAATAAATTAACTTCCCAACAAGTCTCTGATATGAACCTCTATCCACCATGGAGTCATCCGGATCATCCCATAGTCTATGGTTGAACTCAATAGGTGTATCAATTGGCTTGTACCTTAATTTCCTTGTTTCCTCTAACAAGTCAAGCACGTACTTCTGTTGTGAAATAAAGATCCCTTGCTTTGAATGTGCCACTTCAATACCTAGAAAGTATTTCAACTTCCCAAATTCTTTGATGTCAAATTATTTCAGCAGGCACCTCTTTAAATATTGCATTTCTTCCGTATTATCACCTGTTACTATAATATCATCCACATACACCAATAATACTGCCACTCTCCCTGACTTTGTGTTGGTTTTCAAATCAAATTCGGATGCGGAAGCACGGTAATGCGAATTGGGTCCGAACAAAAATTTTCACAACTTTTACGGACGATGTAGATTATATTAATTTATGCAATAATAAATTAATCTCATTAATTTATAACAATGGATACCTTGCCGACAATTAGGATGATAACTTGGAGTCTTTGGCCAACGAACGATCCTTACTCCAAAGCTTTCTTAGAAAACCCAAGTCTTCCTCGTCTACTCCTTAAAACTTGCAAGACGTAGAGTGTGGGCTCAAGGTAATTATCGGATCACTCAATAATTTACACTCCTTCACTATCAACGCATGTATGTGAAAGAATGGAGAAAATTAGAAGAACTTTTCTTCTCTTTTCTCTCTTAAAATTTGGCCAACTCTTGTGAATTAGGGAGAGTAAAACTTTTCTACCACTTCTACTTTTCTAATTTACTATTGTCTCCTATTTATAGACAATTTATGAGAACCATTTTCTTCTTCCTTTGGAAAAACTTGTCAAACAAGTTAAACTAAAGCTTGTCAAACAAGTTAAACCAAAACTTGCCAAACAAGTAAAGCTTTACTTCTTCTTTGGAATTACTCGTCATACAAAGAAACATTGTCTAACAAGTAAACCTTTTACTTGTCAAACAAGTAAAGCTTTACTTCTCATTTGGAATTACTCATCATACAAGTAAACTATGTCCAACAAGTAAATCTTGTCAAACAAATTAGCCTTTTACTTATCAAATAAGTAAACCAGATTTCTTAGAGAGAAAGCAACTAAATCCTAGTGTGTATTTTCCCAGTGTCACGCCTCCTGTGGTCCCACCACAGTGTGTGACAAAATAATTAATTCTTAATTAATTATTTGCGAGTGATAAAATCCCGATAATTCATGTTGTCTTGCAAATAATACAAGGATGACGCGAGGACTTATAGAACTATAATTCTGGGCTCCAATAAAATTAATAATTAATTAAACTCTTTAATTAATTAATTAATTATATTAATTTTAAAAGTTATTCCACTAAACACTTAGAATTACACTCTCAAAATTATAGACATAATTTACTTCTAAGAACTTAAAAGTGTCCATTTGATATAGTCACTACATATAGATCGATTCTCCATAAATAATTCATAATTAGAGTTATGTAAAATTCGCTAACCTCTCTAATTACATATTTATCTTTGAGTACCATTGATTCTCTAATGAATAGTATATTCATAAAACACATTCATGAATACGAGCTCGTTACTTATTCAAGTACTGAATCAACTCTTAAGGGAATTATTTATCTGCTTCTTCAAAGAAGAAGGAATGGATTCCATCTTATATATTAACATTCTTGGCTATCCATTTAATCATGTTCCCAAGATACAAAGAATATGATTTAGTATCTCGAAATTCGTACCGAGTAAATCAAAGAACACGAATCCACAAATAGGAGTCTACTAACAACTTAGAATTGAGATCATTTTATATATGACCATCGGTAGACTCAAATTTGATTTTCTACATTTAACGGAAATTATCATAAAATTAAATTGTGTATGTGACCGAATTCTGCATAATCTCATTATGTATAATACATTCATTCAATATCCCTCTATATTAAGGATGCGGATAACACCATTTGTCATGGAAAATGATTCTTATTTTTTGTAATTATGAATTGGTATTACATGGTATTATATAGTAGATTACAGGAGAAATAGTAGGAAACTAAATCATTCTCAAATCGAAAAACTGCCTAACTGAATCCTTCAATTTAAGGGATTTCAAACTGATTCTCCTAATCTATTTATAGCTAATTTACACGTCAACACTCCCCCTTAAGCTGAGGAATAGAGTAAACGCAGGACTAAGGGGAAACAATTTTTCAAATTATTATTCAAAACGTACAGCAGTGAACCAATAAATAGACCAGCCCTAGGATCTGATCTTTATTCCCCAAACCAATATCCCACAAATATAGGAACTAATAACTGCACTCTTAAAAATATCTAGAACCGATCCTAATAATCAGTTTAAATTTAAAAACATAACAGAAAAATCCTATCTTTTTACACTCCCCCTCAAATTTGAGCATAGATATCAATCATGCCTAACTTCTTGTTAACAAATCAAATTTTGTCCTAAACAGACTCTTGGTTAGGACATCAGCTAACTGTTGCTCAGTGGTAACAAAAGGCATGGAAATAACTCTACTTTCCAGCTTTTCTTTGATAAAATGCCTATCAATCTCGACATGCTTCGTCCGATCATGTTGAACCGGGTTATTTGCTATGCTTATTGCTGACTTATTATCACAAAATAGTTTCATGGGAGCTTCTAACTCTAGTTTTAGCTCTTCGAGCACTCTTTTTAGCCATAATAGCTCACATATTCCATTAGCCATAGCCCTAAATTTTGCTTCGGCACTACTCCGGGCTACTACATTTTGCTTCTTACTTCTCCAAGTAACAAGATTGCCCTTAAGAAACGTACAGTAACCTAATGTCGATCGTCTGTCTGTAATAAAACCTGCCCAGTCCGCATCTATGAACGCTTCCACACTCCTTTGGTCATTTTTTTGAACAAAAGACCTCTTCCAGGTGACCCATTTAGATACCTTAGGATCCGATAGACGGCCTTAAGATGTTCCTCATATGGTGAGTGCATATATTGACTTACTACGCTAACTGCAAACGCAATATCAAGTCTTGTATGAGAAAGGTAAATCAGCTTTCCCACAAGACGTTGGTACCGCCCCTTCTCAGTTGGCACTCCCTCTGATTTTTCTCCAAACTTTTGGTTTGGATCCATAGGTGTGTCACTTAGTCTGCATCCACTCATCCCAGTTTCTTCAAGCAGGTCCAAAATATACTTCCTCTGAGACACACAAATCCCCTTCTTCAATCTAGCAACTTCCATTCCCATAAAATACCGTAAGGGTCCCAAATCCTTCATTTTAAATTCCGCTACAAGGCATATCTTCAACCTGATGATTTCTGTCTCATCGCTACCAGTAAGAATTATATCTCGACATAGACAATTAAAATTGCTATTTTACGACCACTAGTGTGCTTCATGAACATAGTGTGATCTGTTTGTCCCTGAGTATACCCTTGTTGCTTAACAAATCTAGTGAACCTCTCAAACCACGCCCTTGGAGATTGTTTTAAGCCATATAGAGACCTCCTGAGTTTGTAGACTTTTCATCCAAAGCTCTCTTCAAAACCCGGTGGAGCATCCATAAACACTTCTTCTTCTAACTCCCTATTAAGAAATGCATTCTTAACATCTAATTGGTATAGAGGCCAATCTAAATTTGCAGCTACAGAAAGTAGGATCCGAAGTGTGTTTAGCTTTGCAACGAGAGCAAATGTCTCCTGATAGTCAATCCCATAGGTTTGTGTAAACCCCTTAGCCACCAATCTCGCCTTGTAACGTTCCACAGTCCCATCTGAATTAAACTTCACAGTAAAGACCCATTTGCAACCCACTGGTGTCTTTCTTTCAGATAAACTCACTTTCTCCCATGTGCCATTCTTCTCTAGGGTCTCCATCTCCTCAAAAACAGCCTTCTTCCATTCTAGAACACTTAGAGCTTCTTGTACATTCTTAGGTACATCCATACTTGACAGATGTGAAATAAACAAAGAGTAGGAAGGTGACAAATTTTTGTAAGACACATGATTGGAAATAGGATGTTGAGTACATTGTCTAACACCTTTTCTAAGAGCAATGGGGATGTTTTCAGGCACAACAATTTTAGAAGAAGAGGATAAGTCAGAAGTGTTATCCGGATTTGAAGACTCCACGACATTAGGATCTAGACTCGGATTGGGATCTCGACCTTGTAAGGATCCGATGTCATCTTTACTTTGAATCTTTCTGTTTCTCGAGTAGACAAGCCCAAATAATTTATCCTTTCTGTCATCATCTATTCTAGTAATAACTTCATTGCTAGGCACTAAGGTAGGCTGTTCAATTGTAACAGTGATGCTGTCATTTTCAATAACATTGCTGCCATTTTCAATAACATTGCTGCCATTTTCAATTTCAAACAGCGAGTCTTCATAGGTATTCTCCCCCTTGAAGAGGAGCATTGAAAAAACTGAGACTCGAAAAATGTTACATCCACGGTGACAATTTTTTTTTGTTTTAGGATCAAAACAGCAATAACCTTTTTGTGTTGGTGCATAACCAAGAAAAACACACTTTAATGCACGAGGATCCAATTTATCACGATTATGATTATGTACATGCACAAAAGCCACACATCCGAATATTTTAAGAGGTAAATCAGAGACGATTCTTGATGTAGGGAAGATTTCTTTAAACATTTTCAGAGGTGCTTTAAAATTCAAAACTCTTGAAGGCATTCTGTTAATTAAATAGGTGGCAGTGAGAATAGCTTCACCCCATAAGTATTTAGGAACCTTAGTTGTAAACATTAAGGACCTAGCAACTTCTAGGAGATGCTTATTTTTTCGTTCTGCCATTTGATTTTGTTGTGGAGTATCTATACAAGAGCTGTGATGAATAATCCCTTTTTCAGAAAAATATGCCCCCAAAATTTTACTGAAATACTCTCTTCCATTGTCACTCCTGAACACTTGAATCTTTTCTTGAAATTGTGTTTCCACCATATTGTAAAAATTTTTGAAAACTTGTTCAGTTTTTTATTTTTCTTTAAGTAGATAAACTCAAGAAACACGAGTATGATCATCAATTAGAGCTAGAAACCATTGTTTTCCAGAAATTGTTGGGATCCTATACGGCCCCCAAATATCACTATGGATAAGTGCAAAGGGTTTAGATGACTTATATGGCTGGGCAGGAAATGATGCACAGTGATGCTTAGCAATTTGACAAATATCACACTGAAAAGATAATGCAGTTTTATTTCTGAATAGATTAGGAACCAAGTACTTTAGATATTGAAAGTTTGGATGGCCTAACCTAAAGTGCCATAACATTATTTCATCATTCCTAGAGATAGATAATGATTCAAGACTAGAAAATTGAGCTTGTCCACATGAGTTACTTCCATCTTCAAAGTAATAGAGTCCACCATTCTCCTTAACACTACCAATCATCCTCCCCGAGTCCATTTCCTGAAATTCACAATGAGATGGGAGGAATTTAGCACAACACTTTAGGTCATGCGTTAATTTACTAATGGATAACAAATTACGCGAGAGATTAGGAACATGAAGAACATTATGGAGAACAAGGGATTTCGAAATAGCTATTGATCATTTCTCAGCGATGGTTGAAAGAGAACCATAAGCTATTTTAATTTTTTGATTCCCTGCACACAGACTATAGGAAGAAAACAATTTAGAACATCCACTCATGTGATCAGTTGCACCCAAGTCAATGATCCATGGACAACTTGAAATAGGGGACACACTCAAGGCAAGAGCTTGACGATAATTACCTTTTTGGGCTAAAGAACAAGAGGATGACACATTGTTTGAGAGTTGTGTGGATTGTAAAAGTTTGTACAGTTGTTCTAATTGTTCCTTACTGAACTAAGGAATCTCTGAGGTTCCCCCAAGTGTGCTTTTCTCCTCAGTACCTGCCTAAAACGCCCTTGAGTCACGGTTGGGCTACCCGAATGATTTTGGTTTCCAGTTTGGTGGCTTTCCATGCAGCTCCCAGTATGTGTCTCTCGTATGTTGAGGTTTATGGCAATGATCACACCATACTTTTTCTCCCTTTCTGTTTTGTCCACCAAGTTGCATGGACTAATTGTTTCTTGCCGCTAGAGCAGAAGCTTCAGTGTCTAATTGATTGCCTTCTCCCATCATTGTCTTCCTCCACTTTTCTTCTCTTCGAACTTCAGAAAACACTTCACGAAGAGATGGCATGGGTCTTTTGCCAAGAATACGGCCTCTAACTTCATCCATGTTCTTGTTTAATCCTGCCAAGAACATATACACTCTTATCATTCTCCATTCTCTTCAAATACCTAACACTATCCTTTGCACAGTCCCATTCCTCATCATAACACAAGTCTAGTTCCTGCCACAAAGCCGTCATCTCATTGTAATACTCCATTACATCTCTATCGCCCTGCTTAGACAGCCACAGCTTCGTCTTTAATTCAAAGATCTGAGATGAATTCTCCACATCTGAGTATGTCTCCCGAACAGCTTCCCAGACTGCTTTTGCCATTGGTAAAAATAAAAAAACTTTTCCAATGGCTGATTCCATGGAATTGACGAGCCACGAAATCACCAAAGAGTTCTCAGATCTCCATGTCTTCAAGGCTGGATCATCATCTTTTGGTTTCTTTGTTTCTCCAGTAAGGTGGGCCGAGTTTCCCCTTACCGTCAATCATCATTTTAATCGCCTGTGCCCATTCTAAATAATTTTTACTGTTCAATTTGTGAACAGTTAATTGAAGAGATGGATTCTCTAATCCATGTATTGTTATGGCAAAATTTGTGAAGGTACTGCCATCAGTGGTTCCTGAGGACGCGGAGTTATTTGCCCGTGTCATGGCTGTTTTAGCCATTAAAAATTCCCAAGAAAGAGCCTAGGCTCTGATACCATGAACGCAGGACTAAGGGGAAACAATTTTTCTGATTATTATTCAAAACGTACAGCAGTGAACCAATAAATAGACCAGCCCTAGGATCTGATCTTTATTCCCCAAACCAATATCCCACAAATATAAGAACTGATAACTACACTCCTAAAAATATCTAGAACTGATCCTAATAATCAGTTAAATTTAAAAACATAACAGAAAAATCCTATCTTTCTACAGATATCTTCCAGTCCCAGCTTAAATACAAGATCATGGAAAACCGAACTGTTCAACCCCTTTGTTAGAACAGAACATCAACCAATTGACGTTCTGATGGAACATAGGACATGCACACTAATCCTTCCTCCAATTTTTCTTTGATGAAATGTCTATCAATTTCAATATGCTTTATCCTATCATGTTGTATAGAATTATAAGCAATATTGATGGCTGACTTGTTGTCATAATAGAGCTTCATAGGATCTTCCCATTTGACTCTCAAATCATCTAGAATAATCTTTAGCCAAAGTAGTTCACACAATCCTTGAGCAATAGCCCTGAATTCTGATTATGTAGATGACCTTGCCACTACGTTTTGTTTCTTGCTTCGCCACGTTACCAGATTGCCTCCAAGAAAAGTACAATACTGTAGTTGATCTTCCATCCACTAGGGAACCTGCATAGTCAGCGTCAGTGTAAGCTTCTAGAGTGAGGGTATGGTTCTTCTTGAACAAAATTCCTTTCCCTGGATTGCCTTTCAAGTAATGTAGTACCTTGTAAGCAGCTTGAAGATGAGGTTCTCTTGGATCATGCATGAATTGACTGATCACGCTCATAGAGTATGTTATGTCTGGCCAAGTGTGAGCAAGGTATATGAGTCTACCAATTAACCTCTGGTACATTCTTTTATCAAAAACTGGTTCTTCTTTAGCTTCTCCCAACTTATGGCTCGGATCCATTGGAGTAGAGACTGGCTTACACCCAATCTTCCATGTTTCTACTAATAAATCAGTCACGTACTTTTGCTGAGATATGAAGATCCCTTGTGTGGAATATGCCACCTCAATACTGAGGAAGTACTTCAGTTTACCCAGTTCCCTTATCTCGAACTCTTTTACTAATCTCTACTTCAATTTATGCTTCTCTCTCTCATCATTTCCAATCACTATGATGTCGTCCACATAGACTAGAAGAGCAGTCACTCCCCCAGCAGCCGAATGCTTAATGAAGAGAGTGTGGTCACCTTGGCTTTGTTCATACCCAAACTCCTTCATCACCTTTGCAAATCTCCCAAACCATGCTCTAGGAGATTGCTTTAACCCGTAAAGGGCCTTTCTCAGCTTGCGTACTTTGTTACTTGTGTTTCCCTCAAATCCCAGTGGAATATTCATGAAGATTTCTTCATCTAAGTCACCATGAAGAAATGCATTCTTAACATCATACTGTAGTAGCTGCCAATTGTAGTGAGCCGCCAATGATAGCAGAATTCGCACAGTATTCATTTTTGCGACTGGAGTGAAAGTCTCCTGATAATCAACTCCATAAGTCTAAGTGTATCCCTTGGCCCCCAATCTTGCTTTATATCTCTCGAGGGATCCATCAGCCTTGTATTTCAGTGTGAAAATCCACTTGCAATCAACAACATTTTCACCTTTTGGTCTATCAACAATCTCCCATGTTTTATTCTTTTCTAATGCACTCATCTCTTCTCTCATAGCCTCCCTCCATTCCTTTTTTGACAATGCCTCAGAAACAGTATTAGGGATAGCAATGGTGTTTAAACTCACAATGAACTTTTTGTAGGTTGGTGACAGACGCTTAAGAGAGACATAGTGAGATAGTGGATAGATTGGTTGTTTAGTACATTCTCGGAAACCTTTTCTGATAGCAATAGGAAGGTCTAGGTCATCCGTTGGTTCAGTGGATGTTTTAACAGATTGTGTGTGTAAAGGTGGATTAGATCTTACTGTGATTTCATTCCAAGAGTCTGAGTTGGATTCTTGGACCTGTGTCAGTTCTGGACAAGAGATGACACGGGCTCACCACTGGCTGGGACAGGAGATGACACGGGCTCATCACTGGCTGGGACAGGAGATGACACGGGTTCAGTGGCAGAATGGGGTGACTCAGAGGTGGTTGGCTCAGAGGACTCGGGTTCAACAACACGGGCTGGAACATGAGGAAGATCAAGGGTTTTAAGTGGCTCAAATGACTCACAAGGACTATCTTCCATTATTGGAATCTCCCCCTGAAGAGAGGACTTAGAGAAAAAATGTGTATTTTCTGTGAAGGTGACATCGGCAGAGATGTGAAATTTTCTAGATGAAGAGTTGTAACACTTGTATCCCTTTCAAGTGGATGAGTATCCAAGAAAAACACATTTGGTGGCTCGGGGATCTAGCTTGCCTCTATGTTGGTTGTGGATATGAACAAAGGCAATGCATCCAAATATCCTAGGTGTAAGACCATTTGAGGTTCTGAAGTGAGGGTAGAAACTATTAAGGATCTCTATGGGACTCTTGTTGTCTAACACGCGTGAGGGAAGTCTATTTATCATGTATGTGGCAGTAAGAACCGCATCTCCCCAATAGGACTTAGGAACATTCCCTTGAAAGAGTAAAGCTCGGGTGGTGTTGAGTAAATGCCCATTTTGCCTCTCAGCTACCCTATTTTGTTGAGGTGTGTTAACACATGATGAATCATGAATAATGCCTTGTGATTGAAAGTAGGGTGACAAAAACTGATTGAAGTAGTCTCTAGCATTGTCTGTCCTAAAGCTTTTTATTTTAACCCCAAACTAGTTTTGAATCATCGAGTGGAAATTAGGTATAACAATGCTAACATCGGATTTTTGTTTCAGAAGAAAGATCCATGTAACCCGAGTGCAATCATCAATTAAAGATACAAACCAACGAGCCCCTGAAATATTAGGTATAGTAGGACCCTATATGTCACTATGAATCAAATGAAAAGGATGAGAATTTCTTTTATTACTAATAGGAAAAGATACACGAGTAAGTTTTGCCAATTCACAAACATCACAATGAAACTCAGAAATATCTAATCCTTTGAACAAATGAGGAAACGTGACTTTTAAAACCCTAAAGGATGGATGACCTAGGCGTAGGTGATACAGCCAAATGACATCCTCTTTGAGGAACTGAGAAAAGACAGAGACAAATTGCTCCTAACTCTCTGAGATGATTCAAGATGGTAAAGGCCGCTTCTTTACTTAGCAAGTCCAATCCTCCTCCCCGAGCCCTGATCCTGAAAAACACAATAGGAAGGGAAAAAAGTAGCATATCATTTAAGATCATGGGTAAGTTTTTGAGTGGAAACAAGGCTGGCCGACAGTTTAGGTACATGGAGGACATTTTTAAGGATAAGGGTAGGTGTGATATGTATATCTTCGGACCCTGCAACAGTGGCTAAAGAACCATTGGCCACTACAATTTTCCTGTTACTCCGGCATGGAGTATAGGTGTGGAAGAGTTGAGATGTGGGGGTCATATGGTATGTGGCACCTGAGTCTATTATCCAAGAGTTAACATAGAATTTTTCTGGGGCATTCCTGCAAAAAATTTTTCTGGGGCATACCTGCAAAAAGGAAATGAAGGTTTACTTGAAAGAGCCAAAGAATAGGTTCTTGAAGGCTTCTCAAGCGACCCCAACAAGCTTCTCAATTTCTCAATTTCTTCCCTGTTGAACCCCCTGGTTCCTGTTGAATTTTCCTCAGTTTTGGGCTGCCATGTGTGCTTGAGGCCTCTGCTAACCCCACGGTTTCCCCACTCTCGGCTTGGTGGCTTACCATTCAACTTCCAACACATCGCTTTTGTGTGCCTCGATTTCTTACAATAGGTGCACTAGAGATTGTCCTTGTTCTCCTTCCACTGATTTTCTCTACCTGGGTGTTTAGGCGGATCACCCTTTCCTTTCTCCTGATGATCTGTTTTAGCTACTAGGGTTTACCGGTCCATGGTTGGTGGTTCAAGCATGGTTGGTGGTTCAAGCATGACACTCCTTCGGCTTTGTTCTGCTCGGATCAGTGAGATTGTCTCTTCTAGAGACAGTGTGTTCCCCTTGCCAATGATTTGAATTCTAACCTGATCAAATTCTAGATTCAATCAAGCCAAGAAATTATATGTCCGATCTCTTTCAATGAAGTTCTTTAAAATGGCAGCATCATTAGGGCACTTCATCTCTATTAGTCGGTAGTGGTCCAATTCTTGCCACAGATTTTGCAACAGGTTTGCATATTCCGTGACAGAGTTGTCTCCTTGCTTAGTGGCTACAGTTTTGATCTTAATCTCATACACTTGAGCATCATCACGAGCCTTCGAGTATGTGCGCTGAATAGAATCCCAAATTTGCTTTGCAGTAGTCAAGAACATACATGTGTCACTGATCGTTGGATCCATGGAATCCCATAGCCAGGACATAATCATGGAGTCTTCCTCATCCCATGCTTCAAAGGCTGGATCCATTGTTTCTGGCCCCGTTCCAAGCAGGTGATTAAGTCTCCCCTTGCCCTTTAGGTATGTGCGAACAATTTGAGACGATTTGAGGTAGTTCTTCCCATTAAGTCTGTTGGAGGCTCAAATGTTCTACAATTCTCCGATTTTCTGAACAGAATTGGATTCTTCAGATGGGTTGCTAGAAATGGTGGTTTCCGAGGTTGACATGATGAAGAAAATTTGCAACAATTAAGGTTGTCCGAACATGGATTAGCGAAGAAAGAATAAGGAGGAATGACAACAATGAAGGAGAAAACGAAAGTTGTTTGAAAAGGAGAAAACGAAAAGTCGTTTGAAAAGGAGAAAACGAAAAGTCGTTTCCCTTGTTCGATAAAAAACGACAGGTCGTTTGAAAAGTTGATTTCACTTTTTCTCTTATAAACGGCACACCATCTGCAACAATTCCTCACACTCAATGTCCAGAGAAGACGATGAACAGCAAAAATGAAACAGAGGGCAACGAATTCCAACGACCGTTGATCAGGGGGCGTCGGCGATGAAGGCCACGACAAAGATTGTAGATCAGAAAAATCTCGGCAATGAAGGCCGACCAGAAAATCTCCAACGATGACGTTTGAAGATCAAAGCAAATTCCGACAATGAAGGCGAAAAGAAAAAATTCCCAGACTTATGAGCCTAGGGCTTTGATACTATGTCACAGAAAAGGATTCTTATTTTATGTTATTATAAATTAGTATTACACGGTATTATATAGTAGATTACATGAGAAATAATAGGAAATTAAATCATTCCCAAATCGGGAAACTGCCTAACCGAATCCCTCAATTTAAGGGACTTCAAATTGATTCTCCTCATCTATTTACAGGTAATTTACACGTCAACACCATTCCATTCTTAATGAGAATAACATGCATTAGTAATGTTTTAATTAAAGATTCTGAAACTTTAATTAAATTCATTACGAACATCGTTTCGATTATTATCCTTAAATATTATCTTCTCGTATATAAAACTTATATACAACATTTAAGGTTACATAAATAATCGTAAAATTTTCAATGATATTCATAAAGTATTCAATAATACATACACATAAATTATGAATAAACTATTTTATTAATCAAATAATAAAATATTTTTATTACATCTCATGTTTTAAGGACACAATTCCCAACACTTTGAGTGTCTTACAAGCAAAGTATGATCTCTTTGGCTTTGCTTATATCCCAGAGTAGTCATCACTTTAGCGAATCTTCCGAACTAGGCTCTCGGTGATTGCTTAAGTCCATAGAGGGCTTTCTTTAACTTACACACCATTCCCTCTTTAGATTCAAAACCAGGAGGGACCTCCAAGTAAATTTCGTCTTCTAGATTACCATGAAGAAAAGCATTTTTTCACATCAAACTGTTGTAGGTTCCACCCAAAATTGGCAACCAATGATAACAGAATCCGTACCTTATTCATCTTTGCAACCGGTGCAAACGTTTCAAGGTAATCAATGCCATAGGTTTGAGTATACCCTTTGGCAACTAACCTCACCTTATATCTTTCTACGAAACCGTCGGACTTGTACTTCATGGTAAAAACCCATTTACACCCAACTAACTTCATCCCTTTCGGCAATTCAACCAACTCCCATGTTTTGTTCTTTTCTAGAGCCTCCATTTCTACTTTCATAGCATCCTCCCACTTTTTGTCTCATAATGCCTCGGATAGGTTTCTTGGAATGGGTATCGTATGGAGATTGCTAAGGAAGGCTTTATGACTCTGGGATTCCCACTTTTTGTCTCATAATGCCTCGGATAGGTTTCTTGGAATGGGTATCGTATGGAGATTGCTAAGGAAGGCTTTATGACTTTGGGATAGGCTTTGGTAGGTCATGAATAGGTATAGAGGATGTTTTGTGCAAGTTCTGGTTCCTTTCCCAAGGGCAATTGGTAGGTTAAGATCATTTGGTTGCTCATATTCATTAGCAGGTTGAGATAGGTCACTTGGTGGTATGATGTGTGTGCTGTCTTCGGTAGGCCTGGAAGCTGTTTCAGGTGTTTGAACAGTTGCTCGAACAGGAGATTATACATGCATAGGTCGAGGGATAAGTATTTGCTTCCTGGAATAAACCTGCAGTGGTCGAATATTTTCTTGTTTTCCTTTATCCTTCATCATTCCACATGACCTGGGTGACTCAACATTGGTGCTAACTCGAAAGGAATGGACTTGGTTTCGATAGGAGAAGATTGAACTGTTTCAAGTGGAACAGCTGAAATGGATTGACCAGGAAAATCAAGAAGGAATAGGTCCTTTGCTCTATATTCATTCAGTCTCCCCCTGAAGATAGGAATGTTGGAAAGGACTCTGTTTCAACAAAAGTAACATTAGCTGAAATAAAAAATTTCCTAGTGGGTGGATGAAGACACTTGTATCCTTTTTGCATGGAAGAATACCCAACAAAAACACACTGAAGAGCACGTGGATCAAGTTTTCCCCTGTTTTGAGAATGAACATGAACAAAAGCAACACTTCCAAAGATTCTAGGAAAAAGATTGTTTGAGGCACGGAAATTGGGAAAAAAATTTGTAAGAATATCAATTGGTCTCTTGAAATCCAAGACCCTAGTTGGAAGTCTATTAATGAGATGGGTAGCGGTTAAGACAACTTCTACCCAATATTGTTTAGGAATGTTTTTTGTGGAATAGTAATGCTCTTGTGATATCTAGAAGGTGACCATTTTTTCGTTCAACCAACCCGTTTTGTTGAGGTGTGCTAACACAAGAGGATTCATGAATTATCCCTTCTCTTTGAAAAAAAGGGGAGAGAGTTTGATTAAAATAGTCCTTGGCATTATCAGAACGAAACCGCTTAATTCTCACATCAAATTGAGTCTTGACCATGTTGTAAAAATTGAGAAAAACAGTACTGACATCTGATTTATTTTCCATAAGATAAATCCACGTTACTCGAGTACAATCATCAATAAACGATACAAACCACTTAGCACCAGAAATATTTGGAACCGTAGAGGGGCACCAAATATCACTATGAATAAGAGAAAAAGGAATAAGGGTTCTTGTATTACATATTGGAAAAGGAACACGTTTATGTTTTGCAAGTTCACAATCATTACAATGAAAAGACTCAACAACCGACCCTTTGAATAATGAAGGAAATATCGACTTAAGAACATTATGTGGAAATCCGGTGTAAATAGGCTAAGTTTGTACAGCGGTTAGTTTTCTTATTTATAAGGGATTTAATTAGTTTCTTAATTTTTCTGATTACTAGATAAGTAGCTTCCTAATTTTGTTATCTAGTCTGCTAGAATTAAGGGATTCAACCGGCTATGGTTATCCCCTAAAGTGTATATATATACTTGGCTGTATAGTACGTTTTTTATAAGAATAAGAATTAAATTCTTCCTCAAAACCCTATTCCGGTTCTCTGAAAATCTTCATGGTAGCAAGGTTGCTGATCCGGTTTTAGGGTTTTCTCTATTTTATTCAAGCCACAATCTTCTCTCTGTTATCATCATCACTGCAAACCCTAAATCCACCTCATGGCATCAGAAACAAGCAATACCCCAGGAACCTCGGCTGGTCAGGATTGCTTGAATGGAGGCAGATAAGAGGGCTCAATTCTTCTCATCACTCAAAACAAGTTGAATGGTCAGAATTATCTTCAATGGGTTGTCATGATGTTCATCTCAGGCAAAGGGAAAGATGATTATCTCACGGGAGTGGCTGTTTCACCAAAACTGAATGACCCTAAGTACACAATTTAGAAAGCAGAAAACAATATGGTTATGTCTTGGCTAGTCAATACCATGGATGCAGAAATTGGACAGAATTTTTTGTTCTATGACACTACACATGAAATATGGATGGCGGCTCAAGAGACCTACGCAGACAATGAGAACACTGCAGAATTATTTGAGATTAAGGGAGCACTTCACGACCTAAGACAAGGTGAGTTAAATGTGACTCAATACTATAATTGTCTTAACACGTTTTTGGCGACAATTGGATATGTTTGATAGTCCGGCTTGGGAATGTCCTGGAGATGCAAACCTGTACAAGAAAATTATAGAAAAGGAGAAAGTTTTCAAGTTTCTGCTAGGGCTTGATAAATTCCTTGATGAAGTAAGGGGGAGAATTCTCGGAAGTCAGGAGAGAGGAAAGTAAGAAGAAACTTATGCTTGGAAGGCCACTACTTACAGGAACAAAAGGCTCAGCCCTTGTAGCAAGGGGAACTTATGCAGCTCATGACACAAAGCAGAAGAAGACTCGGCCCTGGTGTGATCACTGCCGGAAAACAAGACGCTAAAGAAACCTGCTTGCTGGAAAATCCATGGTAAGCCCATTGATTGGAAGCCGAATCGAGAAAGAGAAGCTCGAAGTTTTGTTGCTGCCCCCGAAGACAAGGAAAGTCTATCAAACTTGGAACCTAGTCTCTTCAATAAGGAGCAAATTGAATGGCTACAGAAGATGTTCAACCAGAACTCAAACCTTGCCCCCACTGTCTCCACAGGATCCACTACATAGAAAGGTATTTTTTCAGCCACTCATCATGTCAAAACCGAGGATTTCACAGGCTGGATTGTTGATTCGGGAGCCTCAGACCACATGACTGGTGATGCTTCATTATTCCAAGAGTGTTATCCTTGTCTTAAAGAGTATAAAATCCGGATTGCTGATGGATCACTTTCCTTAGTAACAGGAATTGGAAAAGTTGTCATCTCTGATATGTTAACTCTTCAATCTGTTCTTTTGGTTCCGTAATTAACTTGCAATTTGCTGTCAGTTAGTAATCTCACTAAAGATTCTAAATGTGTTGCTCAGTTTTCTCCCACTTCATGTTTATTTCAGGATTTGGGTTCGGGGAAGATGATTGGCAATGCTAAGGAAGTCTAGGGACTCTACTGGATTAGGGACAAAGCCTATCCTGACTCTCGGGCTCATCACTCCACTGCCTCAACAGTTAAAGATTCGGACCATCTTATGTATTTTGATTCCAATAAAGACAGTTCCATTAGGTTATTGCACTTTCGTTTAGGACATCCAAATTTCTTGTATTTGGCAAAGATGTTTCCTTCATTATTTATCAATAAAAATCCGAAATTTTTCCAATGTGAAGTTTGTAAATTTTCGAAACACTGTCGTAGTACTTATCCTCTTCAAGGTTACAAACCCTCTCATCCTTTTTCAGTTATACACAGTGATATTTGGGGACCATCTCGGATTCCAAATATAACTAGTGCAAGATGGTTTGTATCCTTTATCGATGATCACACTCGCGCTGCTTGGGTATTCCTTATGAAAGAAAAATCAGAGACTGGACCCTTATTTAGAACATTTCATTCTATGATTAAAAACCAGTTTCAAGCTTCAGTTCAGGTGTTTAGAACCAACAATGCTAGGGAATATTTCAATTCAATCCTAGGACCCTATCTATTCGAGAATGGCATTATCCATCAAAGTTCATGTACAGATACCCCCAACAAAATGGAATAGCAGAAAGGGAGAACCGACACCTTCTTGAGGTAGCCCGTTCTATCCTATTTGCTAGCAATGTGCCAAAACATTTTTGGGGGGAAGCAGTTTTAACTGCCACCTATCTGATTAATAGGATGCCATCTTGAATCTTGGGATTTAATACACCATGCCAAATTCTTCTTAAACTCTTCCCACAAAGCAGGGTGGTGAATACTATACCTCTCAAAGTGTTTGGATGTTCAGCCTACGTCCATATTTCTTCTCATCAACGAAGCAAACTTGATCCCAAGTCTGTCAAGTGTTTGTTCCTAGGGTACTCACCTCATCAAAAGGGTTACAAGTGCTATTGCCCATCTACTAGGAAAACATATAACACTATGGATGTTACTTTCATGGAGAATGTCCCATATTATTCCAAAACCACTATTCAGGGGGAGAAACTACAAGAGGAATATCAGTTTTGGGATAGTATGATGTTAGAAGAACTTGAGAAAGAACCCGTGAGTGATCTCCCTCCTGAACCTGTGGCTGAGAAGGAACTCCTAGTCTACACCAGACGTAAGAAGACCCCTAAACTAGTAGAGCATTTTGAGACTCCTACGCCTTGCCAAGCAGACAACCCGAGTTCAACTCCAAATGAAGTGATACAAGGTAATACTGAACCCTATTCCTCTTCTAATGATGCGTGCTTGCCTAATGATCTTAGCAAACCAATTGCTCAAAGGAAAGGGATTATATTGTGCACTCAACATCCTATCTCATACTTTGTGTCATATGAGAAGCTATCTCCGAGTTACAGGGCCTTCACCACAAATCTAGACAATATCTAGATTTCAAGAGACATTCAAAAGGCACTACTACATCCAGAATGGAGAAAATCAGTAAATGAAGAGCTAAGAGCCTTGCAGAAGAATGGCACGTGGGAACTCACTCAACTCTCTGAGGGAAAACATGTTGTAGGATGTAAGTGGGTTTTCAATGTTAAATACAAAACCGATGGGAGCATTGACAGGTATAAGGCAAGACTTGTGGCAAAGGGCTTCACAGAAACCTATGGGATTGACTATCAGGAAACCTTTGCTCCGGTTGCAAAGATGAATACCATCCGAGTTCTACTTTCTTTAGTCGTCAACCTTGACTAGAAGTTGCACTAATTTGATGTTAAAAATGCATTCCTCAATGGAGATCTGAAAGAGGAAGTATATATGGAGATCCCACCCGGTCTCAAGAAGCCAAGTGATTGCAAGCACGTTTGCAGGCTTCAGAAGTCACTGTATGGTCTCAAGCAATCTCCAAGAGCTTGGTTTGACAGGGTCACCAAGGTAGTTCAGAAGCAGGGTTATTTGCAAGGACAATCTGATCACAACTTGTTCATCAAGAGAACTCCATATGGTAATATCACAATCCTTATTGTCTATATTGATGACATAATTGTCACAAGAGATAATGAGGTAGAGATTACTTGGCTAAAAGGGGTTCTAAGTCGAGAATTTAAAATTAAATATCTTGGAGTCCTAAGGTACTTTCTTGGAATGGAGGTAACACGGTCTAGTAAAGGAATTTCAGTCTCGCAGAGGAAATATACACTGGACTTACTAAAGGAAACAGGCATGCTTGGCTGCAAACCTTCAAATACTCCCATGCCATGGATCCATTCAACAAAATTGGAACTAACGGAGACTCAGGTCCAATAGAAAAAGGAAGATATCAAAGATTAGTGGGCAAATTGATCTACTTGTCTCACACAAGACTAGACATCAGTTTTGTAGTCAATACAGTTAGTCAGTTCATGAATAGTCCGAATGAAGAGTATCAATAAGCAGTGTATAGAATTCTGAGGTACTTAAAGATGTCTCCCGACAAAGGTATACTCTTCAAGAAAGGAATCAACAGGGGCATAAAGATTCTGTTAGATGCAGATTGGGCAAGGTCTTTGACTGATAAACGATCAACTTCCGGATATTGTTCCTTTGTGTGGGGAAATTTGGTCAGCTGGAGGAGTAAAAAGCAATCAGTAGTTGCACGGAGTAGTGCTGAAGTTGAGTTCAGGACCCTAGCTCATGGAATTTGTGAAGGGATGTGGCTAAAAAGACTCCTAGAGGAACTACAACTTCCAATTAAGACTCCTATGAAACTGTTGTGTGATAATCAGGCAGCCATTAGCATTTCGAAAATTCCAGTCCTTCATGATCGTACCAAGCATGTGGAATAGATCATTTTATCAAGGAAAAGATAGAGGATGGGATCGTTAAAGTTGTCTACACCCCCACGCGACAGCAAACGGCCGACATATTAACCAAAGCTATTGCAAGAACTCAATTTGACATTCTTCTATCCAAGCTGGGAATGATTGATATACATTCTCCAGCTTGAGGGGGAGTGTGGAAATCCGATGTAAATAGGCTAAGTTTGTACAGTTGTTAGTTTCCTTATTTATAAGGGATTTAATTAGTTTCCTGATTTTTCTGATTACTAGATAAGTAGCTTACTGAATTTGTTATCTAGTCTGCTAGAATTAAGGGATTCAACCGGTTATGGTTATCCCTTAAAGTGTATATATATACTTGGCTGTATAGTACGTTTTTGATAAGAATAAGAATTAAATTCTTCCTCAAAACCCTATTCCGGTTCTCTGAAAATCTTCACATTACAAGATAGGTGACCTAAACGATGATGATTAAGCCAAATTTTATCTTTATTGGTCATAACATACTCGGTAAGATAGGTAACATACTCGGAAAACGATGATGATTAACCATTTTTGCTCAGTCAACTGAAACTTCTATTTTAGCACTTATTTGCATCACAAGAACTATATGAGCGCAAACTCAGTAAGTAAACTATAAATAATTTCTACTTACAAATACTTCTCTTTAACATTTAGGGCCCTCTTGTAAAATATTAATCTTGTATTATTAGAACTTTTTTCATATGACCCCTGTCAAAGAATCTCTTATTCCTCCAGGATTTGGCCCTTCATCATATTTCCGTTGGCTCATACTAAGCACAAGATTCACATCATACTCAGAAATACTTTACAAATCTCATGAAACATATCAACAATATCGTATATAAATTGAAAACTTTCGTTAAAAATATACTACTTTTCAAGTGATGCAGTGAAAAATCTACTTACCTCAAACTGCTTAAGAAGATTAATAAAATTTTTCTCTATTTTTCCTCTCATTTCTTCCTTTCCTTCACTTTTCTTTTCTCTGATTTAGTTCTTATTAATCTCTTCTCACGTTACCACTGTGGCTTCCTATGAGATGAGCTGACAACCAACTAAATATAATTATGGGCAGCAAATGTAATAGCTCAGCTACGAAAGCTCCAGCATTTGCCACTTGTTTTCTAGGCCCAATGTGGCAGCTAATTAATGTTCATAGGCTTGCTTAATAAGCTTAACTACGTGCCACTTTCTCAATTTCCATGTGGTTTCTCCATGCTTAGCCCTCCTTGTTTAAACGCCAACCCTTAGAAACTATATATTTAGTTGTCTAAACTACGAGCATAACTTGGAAATTGCTTAAGCCATAGCACTAAGGCTATGCAGTTAGATTCGCACGTGGTTTTGCATCGCTGTGTTAATTCACATGGAGTCCTATTCCTTAATTTCCTCTAAACATCCCAGCCTACATTATTTTAAAAGAATGGTGTTAACACCTAATTAACGTTTATCTCCAAAATAATATAAGATGATCTAACTTGTATTATTTTTCTTAAATAAGTTAGTAACTAAAAAATGTGGGTATTACAGAACATGAAGGACATTTTTAAGTGTAAGAGAATTGCTTAAGTAAATGTCCCCTTGGCCTGCTACGGTGGTGATGGACCCATCATCTATGGTGATCTTTTTATGGCTAGAACAAGGAGTATAGGAAGTGAAATGTTTGGAAGAACATGTCATGTGATCGGTGGCTCCGAAATCGAGTATCCACATCGTTGGGAAAATTCTTTCGGAGACATTAGCAACACAAGAGGAAGAAGAGATACTTGAAAACGCCAGTGAACATGTACCTGCCGATGATAGTTTCTCAAGAGACCCCAAAAAAATCTTCAGTTTCTCGATCTCTTCCTTGTTGAATTCGGAGATTGAGCTTGATAGGAACTTGTTAGTTGATTAGAGAAGTTAGTAGTTTGTTAGAAAGGATGTTATTAGATAGTTACTGTGGACTTTAGTTGGTTAGGGAATTAGTTAGAAAAGGCAGGGGATATTAAGGGTTCAAGAACTGAGAGAGGGGAGAGAATAGTCTGAGTGATTTTGGGGAAGTCTTGGCCGAGGCTGAGCAAGGGGAGGTCTAGCAGTACCTCGAATCACTGTATTGTAATTCATTCTTTCATTCAATAAAGATTCATTCTTCTTCTTAGTCCAATTTGTCTTCGTTGGTGAGTTCTATTCTAGATCTTACCAATTTGTAATGATAGGAACTTGTTAGTTGGTTAGAGAAGTTAGTAGTTTGTTAGAAAGGATGTTATTAGTTAGTTACTGTGGACTTTAGTTGGTTAGGGAATTAGTTAGAGAAGGCAGGGGTTAATAAAAGGGGGGTTCGGGAACTGAGAGAGGGGAGAGAATAGTCTGAGTGATTCTGGGGAAGTCTTGGCCGAAGCTGAGCAAGGGGAGGTCTAGCAGTACCTCGAATCACTGTATTGTAATTCATTCTTTCATTCAATAAAGATTCATTCTTCTTCTTAGTCCAATTTGTCTTCGTTGGTGAGTTCTATTCTAGTTCTATTCTAGATCTTACCAGAGCTTTGTGAATTTCCTTCATTGCTCGGAGGAGTGCTGGCCATGTGTGCTTGTCCTCTGTCACTTGCACTTCGGTTATTGGCCTGCCATTGAGTTTCCAGCACCGCTCTTTTGTGTGGTGATGCTTCTTGCAAGTATGTGCCAAAAAGAGAGTCTCTGTTAAAAGGCTTGGACAGATCTGCCTGTTTACTAGCACCGTCAACCTATTGTGAAAACTGGATTCTTTCACTCTTGTTGCTTTGGTCACAAGGGCAGAACCATCTCCCAATTGAGTCTCAAGCATGACACTTCTTCGTCCCTCTTCAGCCTGAATAATCGATATTGTCTCATTCGAAGAAGGCTGGTCTTCCTTTCCCAAAATCTGCACTCACAGCGTCGAACTCAACATTGAGACCAGCTAGAAAATCATATATACGATCCTTTTCTACGAATCGTTTCAGAATTGCAACATCCTGACTGCAGCGCATTTGAATGCATCGGTAATGATCCATTTCCTGGCATAAACCTTGCAAGAGACTCGAGTATTTTGTGACAGATCGATTCCCTTGTTTGGTTGCTGAAATTGTCGTTTTAATTTCATAGAATTGAGCAGCATCATGGACCTTAGAATACGTTTGTCTAATAGCATCCAAAATCCTTGGCAGTACCAAGAAACAAACAGGTATCACTTATCTCTGGAAGCATCAAATTCCACAACCATGACATCACCATGGAATCTTGTTCATCCCACACCTCAAATTTAGGATCTTCTTTCGAAGGACCCGTGCCCAACAAATGGCTCAATTTCTCTCTACCCTTCAAGAACATGCGAACCATTTGTGACCACTTCAAATAATTCTTTCTGTTCAATCAATACGCCAGCTGAATGTTCTGTAACTCACCGGTTGTAGCAGCATCAGTGATCTCTGTTGAGGCAGCAGTATTCTCGGTTGCAGGAGCATCCAAAACAAGATTGGTTTCGGTGGATTCTGACATGATTGCTTGGAAGGGTTGAGAAGAGAGAAATGATATAAGGAATAAGGGGAATCAAATGAATAGAACAAGAGGAATTTGGCCAGAAAAGAAGATGAAGAGAATCAGAATTTTCAAGAAAGAACTAAACGCTCTGATACCATGTCACAAATCGTGACTTTCTGAGTTCGAACATTTGAGAAGAATTTCCGAGATCGAAATATGCTCGGTTCACAGCATCCCAGATTGCCTTTGCCGTCGGATAGAGCAGATAATTGTCGCTGATGCTGTCTTACATGGAGGGAATCAACCAAGCCATCACCATTGAGTTCTGAGCATCCCAAGTTTGATACAAGGGATCATCATCATTTGGTTTCTTGGTAGTTCCATCTAAAAAACCAAATTTCGCTCTCCCACGAATCATCATCTGGAATGAACGAGACTACTGAAGGAAATTTTTCCATTTAATTTGTGGGAAGTGATTTATAGAGAAGTATTATTTGAGACTGCAGTGGGAGCAGTTGTAGCGGTTGACTTAAGAGGTATCGGAAGCTACCTCTGAGCCATTGCCGCTGCTTGCTCCAGTCATTGCCATATTTGCCATAGTTTCCCTCAACTAAATGCCAGCGAAGGAAACAAACGGAAAACACTGCATCTATCTTTTATTCCCTTACTTCAAAAAATAACGATTACATCTATATATGGATTCTGAGTAAATCAGCATCCTTTATTTTAGGAACTACCAACCTAGAAAATCTATTAAGATAACAAAACTTATTACAACTAATTTAAATTTAGAAATTAAAATCTAAACTAACATCCAACAACTACATATATAACTTTTATACTTTTAATAATATATATAAGAGATCTTTTAATTGTGTATTTACATATTTAATTATATATGTAGTATGCAGTGGAAAAGAGAAAGACCGAATGTTATATGCCAGATCCAAATATAAGGCCTATGCCCAACTCATTTTAAATTTTTAGTAGAACATAATAGAGCCTTAATTAATCCTGCCTCCACACCCTCTCCTCATTCTCTCTTCCACTTTGTTAGTTCAGTGCATTCAACTTCGACTTTGCCTTAATTTTATGTTAGATTTTGTGTTGTAATGAATTGTAGAACTATTCAAATTTTATGTTATGTTATGTTTGTGTTTAATTTTGTAATTAATTTTATGAGAATATCGAAAACATAGGTCAATCCGCAAATCCACGTAATCCAATCCGCAGAATTCGGATTGGATTGGGAGCCTCACAGATTGGTAACGAATTGAGACTTTTTCAATCCGCATAAACGGATTGGATTGCAGCTTGACCCCTAATTCACGTAATCTGATCCGTGAACACCCCTAACTGGTAGAAAAATTATGAGTTGGTATTAAAAAGTTGGATAAAAAGCACCACTCACTTATAAATACTGCCCATATTATAAACCAATGTCTCTCTCTCTCTCCCTCCCTTCCTCCCTCTGTTTTTTTTTTTTTTTTTTTTTTTGCCTTTGAGAAAAGTACATCGTTTGTCATGGTTTTGTGCAGGCTTATTATTTATGTCATTCTGAATAATTGGGTGCCATTATAGCCTTTTATTTCTCTTTATTAATTGAATGGCAATTTTTTATTTTTTAGTGGAGTGACAAATTATATTTTTTTACCATCTTGAGTGGTATTTCTGGTTTTCTCTCTCTCTCTCTTTCAGATGCTTGAGATGGATTTAAGTCCGGATTATGAGGATTCATATCTCAGTAAAAAAGGTAACTCATCTGAAGTCATATAATTATCTAATAATTGCTTTTCATCTGTTTCTAAATCTTTCTGCATCTAGTTGTTCTCATGTGAAGAAAATTTTAAAGCACCATAAAATTCTTGATATTCTGCAAAAGCAGAATCAATCATTAGGAAAACTTAGCCAATCAATGTTAGCAAAAAGTTCTATGCAAACAGTGAAACATAGAAGTCCTGTAGTTTCTTTTGATTTGTCGATGGTTATGTAGCCTCACAATATTGGCATGAGGATGCGAAGAGGAACATTGTGAGGTTAGAACAGTGTGCACGATCTTCCATGCAAAGGGCCATTGCATCTCAAGGGGCATTTGCCATATTGTACGGCCGTAATGTGAAGCAATATATTAAGGAAACTGAGGTACATTTCATCAATTTTTGACTTTTTTTTCCTCATTGGATGTCAGATTAGTATGATTAATGGAGGACTAGAAAAGGATTTACCGCTTGTTGCTTGATTTATTTTGTTTTGTTTTTTTTTTCTTTTTTTCTTTTCATGAAAAAAAAAAAAACTAGAAAATAATTAGTGGTTACTTATTTTGCATTTCTAAGTTCTCGTATGTATTGTTTCTAAAAGTCTGAGTTGTAGTTGATACTAATTGAAGATAATAAATAAAAAATAAAAAATAAAAATAAATAAAAAAATCGCGGAGTATTTGCAAGATCATCAGATTTTTGTATTTTTTTAACATAGATATGGGAAGATTAACTGAATGCAATTTTCTCCCTGCATGATTGGGCCAGTATGTATACGCTGGTTCTATTTGGTTCTCTCTATGAAGAGTGTCCTATTATTCTGAGTGCTTCTTTCTACTATATAGGTCATCCTTGGGAGAGCAACGGAAGACAATGAAGTTGACATTGACTTGAGAAAGGAAGGACGTGCAAACAAAATATCTAGACGGCAGGTTGGCATCTTTGACTATTCATTTTCTGGATGCAGTTCTTTGCATACTTGCATTACTGATGGTTGGAAAGACGTTTGTGGTTTCGCACGGCTTTTTATGGAAAGTAACAGAAATCACACTTTGTAATCACGGGCGGAGGCACCTTACGCTGGGGGGTTGGGGATTTGGTGAATGGGTGTGGCGGGCGACTGCCTTTAACTTTTGCCCCAAAATGTTTTTTTCTTTACAATTCGTCTTCTGATTTGTGCCCCCGCCTGCTGAAATTTTTTAAAATTGCAGTTTTTACAAGGCTATTTTAATGGCTAGGGGTTAAGCAAGCCCAATTTTGAATTTATCAACTACACACTGAGAAACAAACAAATGGAGCTTAGTGATGTTGCAGCCATATTAAGTTAGTTTACTGCATTTTATTTGATCATGTATATGATTAGTTCACCATTTGCTAGGCTCTTATAAAGATGGAAGAAGACGGCTCCTTCTTTTTGAAGAATATTGGCAAGAGCTCAATCTTTTTGAATGGCAAAGAAGTTGCTGCAGGACACCGTCTCTGTCTTAGCTCAAGTACTTTGATTGAGGTAAACGGATTTTCCATCTTTTATTCTCAAATCTACTGCCACAAGCCCTTTGCACCATGTAGATTCTATAGTTTTCTTCATATGTTGTAGTACATTTTCTTATTCTAGATTCTTTTCATTATTGTATTCTTATGTAAGCCTTGTATGGTAAATGCTGAGTTACAGATTAGTGGAATGTCGTTTGTGTTTGAGATGAATCACAAATCTGTTAGGCGGTATCTGGTGAACGTTGGCAAAAATAGCAAAGAGAAGTACGCCAAGTTCGAATGTTCACCTGCGGGAAACCAGTGAGTAGAGAAATGTGGCCAAAATCTATTCCAGTTTTCTTTCGGAACTTTTGTATGTTTTGTACTAACCTATTATGATCATCCTTAGCTACCTGATTAATGTATACGCCTCCCAGAAATATATAATGATATTATGTACAGTATTCACTTGTCAGTCTTTTGTTTAACTAGTTGATCCTTCAGAATGGAAGGAAAATGTATATGAAATAAGAAAGAATAGCTAGCTTCTTCAAGATTATAGCCGTTTTTATAGTTTTAATACTTTTTCTCAGTGATTTTTTCTGTTGGATGGGTGTTTTGTTTTCTGTACCTCTTTCTATAGTCACCTATAGTCCCTACGTAAAGACTAAGGTTGTGTTTCGCAGGAAGGAATTAAAATACAAAGAATGAAACCAATATACCCCACTACAGAAGGTTCAACATATGAATCCTATTTAGGATTTTGAATCGGTCTCCTAATCTTCTAATCCCTCCTACTAACCACTAGTTTAGTCTTGACTTATAAAATGTCCTAGAGCGAACCCGGTCTATTAAGTTGTCACGAATCAGTCCTTTCGTCTAAAAATTGTTAAAATTTCAATGGAAAAAAAATAAATAAAATCTTGCTTTTTCTTTTTATTGATATTTTAATGATGCAAGGATGACTAATTGGGGACAATTTGATAATAACAATTTTTAATGGAAAAAAAATAAATAAAATCTTGCTTTTTCTTTTTATTGATATTTTAATGATGCAAGGATGACTAATTGGGGACAATTTGATAAATTTAAGTACTAATTGGGAACAATTTGATAAATTAAGTACTAATTCCGGGACAGTTTAAAAGTTTAGAATCAAAATGGAACGTGGCCTATAGTTCCGAGAGAATTTAACAATGTCTTAAATTTATTGATAATTACACTAAGTGGTAAAATTTTATACCTTAAGTTAAAATTTAGCAAAATTTTTAGAATATTATAAAAATAACAAAAAATGGCAGTCATTATTATAGTGATGTCACATTCTATACTATTTAATTGTAGTCATTATTTTAATGATATTAAATTTTGTTATTCTTGTAATATTTTAAAATTTTTGCAATATTTATACTCTACTATTTAAATTTTGTTACAAATATAAAGACCAGAAAATTCTTTCTGAGTAAATTACAGATTTTACCCTTTTGAGATCATTGGTCTAAGAATTTTAGCCCTTTAACTAGCATTTTATGAAACATAATCTGACAAATTATAAAATATTCCTTTCCGGTCACTGACGTCAGAGACAACCTGCCATTTTTTGGTTGAAAATAGCAACATAATTTGGCAGCTTATCAAACATAGTCTGGCCAATTATGATATATAACCTGGCAAAGTATGATAGATAGCTGGTGTCGGTGATTGGCACTGAAGACAATCTATCATTTTTTTAGTTGAAAAAAGAAAAATAATCCAGGAGATTATGACTGATGGCCGGCGCAGGCGATCGAAGCCGGGGCCAGAGACAACTTTTTTTGTTGAAAATAGAAATAATCTGGCAGTTTATGAGACATAATCTGTCAGATTATGACCCCCAGCGGTGATTTATGCCGGAGCCTGGGACAACATCTCATTTTCAGTTGAAACTAAAAGCATAGTATAGCAGATTTGGTCGGCGAGCGATATCAGAGTCGGAGACAACCTGTCATTTTTTTGTTAAAAATAGAAAAACAATCTGGTATAATCTGACAGATTATGACGCATAATCTGGCAGATTATGGCAGGCTATGTTAGAGCCGGAGACAATATCTTAATTTTTTTGGTTAAAAATGAAAACATAATATGGCAGATTATGACCGGCGGCTGGTGTCAATGGACGGAGATTGCCTCCCGATGTCATCTAGTAATTTCCTAGTGATAATTTTGTAAATTACCTTTTTGACCATTGAGGGTATTTTTTGAAATGTTTATATTAAACTTTGACTAGTTTTTGTGTAAAAGAGTAAAAATCTATAGGTCAATATTGGTGCGCTAAACAACTAGAGGACTCTATTTAAAGAGATGTTTGTCTCATTTTTTCTTCATTCATTAATCATCAGTCCATGTTCCTCCCATTTTCAAAAAAGGCGCAACGTTGAACCCCTTTTAACTGTTTTTTTTTCTTTGCTCATCAGTTGAACCCTTTAATTAAAAATGTAAAGGTTTCATGGGGATTTACCGCACAGAGGAAGAGAACGAACTTCAAATATCCCCTTTCCACTCAATCCAGAAACAAGATCGGACGTTATTCCGGTTTGTCTCCATTTTTGTGAAACTATTCCTCAAGCAAGGTCGAGGGAGCAGGGAAGAAAGGGTTATTCCCTATTGGCTCACCCTTGTATCAGGCCTTGGTACGGCCTATACATGATTGGGCCATGACGGTTTTGGCAAGGTTCAAAATGGAAGGTACCTATAACCAGACCCAACCGTTGCAGTACCTGAGAGGAAATCAAAAAAGATTCTCTTTTGATCTCAAGGCTGCTACCGATTCCTTGCTATAAGAAACACAGGTGAAGTTAGAAAAATGGATAAAACCTTTAGTTTAGCCTTTTAAGGTTATGCTTGAAATTTTTGCATGAAACCATTTTTGTATGTTAAAAACATATTATTTTCGAATATTTCGCTATAAGAAACACGGAATGAATCGTGAAAAAAGGTTAAAACCCCCGGTTTTGCAATATTCAAAATATTAGCTCCCATTTTCGTATGTCAAAAACAAATTAATTTTGCCCGTTTCGCTATATATATATATATATATAAATAAATAAATAAATAACATGGGTGAGAAAAACGAATAAATATTCCGGTTTGGCCTAGTTTGGCTATGCTTGAAGTTCTCGCACTCCCCTCATTTTCATATGTAAAAAATACACTAATTTGGCATGTTTCACTAGAAACACGGGTGAAGTGAAAAAAAAAAAAACGGTTAAAACTTTCTATTGCTTGTTTGACTATTCTCAAAATTTATGGGCGCCTCCCATATTATATAAGTGAACATGAGTGAAGTGAGAAAGATAATTTAAACCTTTGATCTGACCTTGTTTAGCTACGCTCAAAATTTTCACATGTCGATGAGCATATGGCCTATTTCATTATGAGAAACATGAGCGGAGCAAGAAAGATAGTTAAAACCTTTTAGTTTAACCTTGTTTGGCTTCGCTCAAAATTTTCACATTTCTATAGTCTTCATATGTCAAAAACACTCTATTTTAAACGTTTCACTATAAGAAACTCTTGTGAAGCAAGAAAATAGTTGAAACCTTCGATTTTACCTTGTTCGTTTATTCTCAAAATTTTTGTAACCCCTCCCCCATTTTCGTATGTCAAGAATAAATTATTTAACTAGTTTCACTATAAGAAACATGAGAGAAGCAAAAAACGGTTTAAACCTTTGTTTAGTCTTGTTTAGTTATGCTAAAAAATTTCACAAGCTCCCTATTTTTGTATGTTAAAAATACACTCATATGGCACGTTTTACTATAAAAATAGTATGAAAAAGTGAGAAAACGGTTAAAAGATTCAATTTGGCATTGTTCAGGTACGCTCAAAATTTATGTGATAAGCACCTAAATTTACATGTTTCGCTTCGCTGTGAGAAACTTGGGTCAAGTTAGAAAAATAGTTAAAACCTCTAGTTTAGCCTTATTTGGCTACGCTCAATATTTTCGTGTGCTCCTTATTTCGTATGTCAAAAAAGCACTAACTTGGCACGTTTCGTTATTAGAAACATGAGGGAAACAAGAAAATGGTTAAAACCTCCGATTTGGTACTGTTTGTTAATGCTCGAATTATTTCACACACCCGAATTTTCAAATGTCAAAAACACACTCATTTGGCACTTTTTGATATATAGAAATATGAGTGAGGCGAGAAAAACAGTTAAAACCTCCGGTTTTGGCCTTGTAATATGCTCGTGACACACTAATTGGCATGTTTCGCTATAAGAACTGTGGGTGAAGCGAAAAAAAAAAAAAAAAAAAAAAAAAAAAAAATTAAAAATCCCCTTTGGAAAAAAAACGAAAAAAAAAAAAAAAAAAAAAAAAAGAAGTTAAAATCTCCTGTTGGATTCGGATGGCTATGCTCCAAATTTTCGCACGCGTTCATTTAATTTATATGTGAAAAACACACTCATTTGGTACATTTCTAGCAGGAAAACATTTAAAACCTCTGGTTTGTCTCGTGGCTATGCTCAAAAGTTTGCATGCCCTCATTTTCGTATGTCAAAAACATACTAATTTTCCAAGTTTCACTATGAGAAGCATTAGTGAAATAAGAAAACAGAAAACTTCTCCGGTTCAGCCTTATTTAACTGTACTTGAAATTTTTGTACTCGCCTCGTTTTCGTATGCCAAAAACTCATTAATGCTTTCTGATTAATTAATTATTAAAAGTAATTATATAAAATGTCCACTTAATCCTGAACCTAAAAATGTCTACTATTATACAATACTACAAAAGTGTCTACTTACACTTATTAAGGTATTTTTTTATTCCAGACTAACCTTTTTAGTCTATTCTGTGCATGTTCTTTATATGGATGTTTTTGGGGTTTATTTTTCGTTTCAATATTGTGATCTCTTTTTCCCATTATACATTGCGTGTTTAACTTTTTGTAATTACGGTGCCCTTTATTATTTTGGTATCATTA
The DNA here is from genome assembly GCF_000414095.1 of Morus notabilis. NCBI lineage: Eukaryota > Viridiplantae > Streptophyta > Magnoliopsida > Rosales > Moraceae > Morus > Morus notabilis. The sequence continues at coordinate 999,576 of NW_010387636.1, forward strand.
CATTAAATGTAATATTGATATGGGTTTTTGAATTATGATTTTTCCTCTACTTTTCTTTTTTTAAGCAAACATCGTGGCTGATTTTTATTTTGTTTGAGGAGAGGATTGATTTGTTTTTGCTTGTTTGTCTTGTCGTCTTCTATGTCATAAGAGTCGGGTTCTACATTTGCTTTCTGGGTAGAGGAGATATTGCATTTTGTTTGTAGTCACGTTCTACAATTTTTGCAGTGCTTCAAGGCTTTTGCTGTGGTGGAATTCAAAAAGGTTTGGTTCATTAGCGTATTTTTTTTTTCTTCAATTTCTCCTATCTTATTTTTTTAATAGTTTTGTTGGATTTTATTGTTCGTTATGTTGGCGTGATTGTTATGTTTTTGTTTTTTCTCCTATTCCTTCTGGTTGATTAAGTTATTATAGTTAAAATAATGAATTTGTAAATTAATGGAATTGAGATTTATGTTATCCCTTCAAGTTATGATAGTAGCTACGCCAAAATAATGAAAATGTCCGTTGTTCAATACTTTTTTTTAATATGAATTATAAATTCTGTTCGATAATGATATATCAGTAAGTTAATGAAAATGAGCATTTTTTTACACTCTTAATGAAATTGTCAAACTGGCAAAACTTGTACTTTTAATGATTTTTGTTTTTGTTTGCGGTAACTTTATCATACGATAATTAATTATTTTTTTATTATTGTGTTTTTTTTTGTATATTGATTTTGATATTCATTCTTGTAAATAATGTTAATTGGCACTTTCTGTATTTTAGTATGCCGAATATAATTAACGGAAACTACTCTTAATGAAATTGTCAAACTGAAAAAGTTGTGCTCCTAATGAATTTTGGTTTTGTTCATGGTTAATTTATCTCTACAATAATGAATTATTCTTTTCATTCTCTTGTTTATTCTGTATATTAACTATGATATACTTGTAAATATCGTTAAGTAACAGTTTCTGTATTTTGGTGAAATTGATGCATATGATGGCGGCCGTATATGGAGGATGATTTTAGGTTTTCTTGGACGGCAATTTCAGATAATGGGTTGTTTAAATTTCAGAAACCGGTTTTTTAGGGTGCTTTTATTCTTTTTTTTTTTTTTGGAAATGAAAAACTTTCCTTATACTGATTATGGCAGGTATCATTAAATTTTGTTCATGATTACAATTTGATTTTATTTCCAAAATTTACCTTTTCTGTTATTTCATTATTTCTGTCCTTTTTTTCATTATATGAGGTTAAAACTTAAAAATGTCTTTCTATACAAAATAAAAGATAATTTTGTAAATAAATAGAATAATAGATATTTTTACGCCAATAAAGCGATAGTCCAAAACGAAAGTTGTCAAAACGAAGGGTAAAAAATAAAAATGATCCTTTTGTAACTATTCTTCTCTCATTCTTGTCCTTGATTTTCTCAGCCAGTACGTCAGCAATAAAGGGTAACATGTTACAGTACAGGACCCTTTATATCTTGTAACCACACATCCCATTAGTGGCTCTGCAATTGCCAAGTGACCCAGTTGTGTGTTTACATTACCCGAGTGTTCTCTTCTTTTTCTTTTCTTTTTTTTTTTTCCTCCTTTTCTTTTGGCTGAAAACGAAAGATAGAAAAATGGCAAAGTGTAACAAAGAACAGAACCTGAAGAAGGCCTTTGGATGGGCTGCTAGGGATACTTCTGGGGTTCTCTCTCCTTTCCATTTCTCAAGAAGGTTCCTTCTCTTTTCCCTTTCTCAGCTCTTAATTGATTTTATTTTCTGGAGAGCATGCTATTTGCTCCTCGGGTGGGAATAATAGATTTTAATCGATAGATTAGTTTTTAACGGTCAGTACAAATATTTATTAAAAATTTATAACTTATCACACAAAATTATTCTTATGAAAAATTTAACTGTTAAAAAATTAATTTAATAATAAAAATAAAATTTTTATAGGTAGAGTAAAATAGCATGCTCAAAGGCTTCTTTTTTTTTTCTTGACAATCTTCGATATGCTTCTAGTCTAGATTGCTCACCTCGTTTGTTTTGTTGGTTTAAGTTTTCTACTATGATTGAAAAGTAAATTTATGTCAGAGAAAATACTAACATAAAAGTTAAATTTAAATTTTTGAATGAGTAAATAATTCAAACTCTTCATAGAGAAAGAACACGAAAAAAAAAAAAAAAGAAATGTTTTCTATTATTTTTACGACCTCGGTTATGTAGATGTGCAATATTGCGATGTACATGTAAATCTAAAACTTTGGCTTGCATGTGGCTGTTTGGTTGTAGAGAAAATGGAGAAAAAGATGTTACCTTCAAAGTGTTATACTGTGGGATATGCCACTCGGACCTTCACATGGTTAAGAATGAATGGGGAACGACCACTTACCCTCTTGTCCCTGGGTACGTTAGTTTTACTCTCAAAATTGTATTTCTTCTTTACTAATCACAAGAAGATTGATGAAAATCTATTTACGAGGGTTTTTCTGATAAGATAAAAATAAATAAATAAATTACTGATAATTTTTATTTTTAGTAGTTAGATCTATATCAAAAATTACTTATTCTGTATATTTTTTGAATCTAATGTGATTTTGACAAGAACTAATAGTCAGAAACTGACATTACTGTTAAGGACTAGAGAAAATCCCTTTTATCTATTTGTTATTTGAGATGCAGAAATTAAAGGGTCCGTTTGGTATATGGGTTCAAAACAAAGTTCTTGATTATGACTTTCGAAATTTAAATTTTTATAAAAAAAAAAATACTATAGCAGAACTAAAATTATGAATTTACACTGTTAGGAGAATCCATATACTAAACATACACAAAATTAATTAATTGTTGATTACGTAGAGCGAAAGTTGCGTAAGCCACAAAAGACGTAGTCATAGAAATTGCTAAATTGACTAACGTAAATTATCAATCTAAAAATGTCATTTGATTTTAAAGTTTTTTTTCCTTGATATTAATAGTAAGACCTGCATACATAAATACCAAGGTATACAAAATTTCAGCACTTGCAATACGATCAAAACACTAGTACCGCAAAATGCTAGTGTATAAAAAATAAGAAAAAAGTACATGATTTTGTGCAAATTTATTATTTATTATTCTAAATAATTATTAATTAGGTGTTATTGTGCCTTTTTGTTTCTTTTTATTAATTAAATGATGATTATTTATTTTTTAGTGGAGTAAAATAAATAATATTATTTTACCATCTTGTGTGGTATTTTTGTTTCTTTTTTTTTTTTTTTTAATAATCTGAATGTTGATTTTTTTTTTTTTTTTGAGTTCCACCTGAGCAAAATAGCTCGAATCGATTTTTCCATCATCAAAGCTATATTATAATGAATTGTCTATACTATACATCCAAAAAGATGCTTGTCGTCCTGAAACTTTGTCCATAGATATTGGGGAAAAACACCGTGCATTTAGAAAAACTGTTAGGGAGATCCTAACACAAGCTCAAAGATTTACACAAGAATCCAGAAACCCTTTCCACTAGTTAATAATTGATTACACCATCAAACGTCGCCACTCTCAGAGATTAAAAGAAGAAACAACCGAGAACAGAAAACTGTACAATAGAGACCCAACTACAATCATGGCTCTCAGGAAAAATACTCAGTGAGTAAATCACTCTCTTTATCTAGATTTTTTTCAGTACCCAGATCTCTCAATATACCACAGTTTCTCTCACTTGTTTCTCTCTCTGAAAAACCCTAAAACGAATTTCTGTCTTGATGTTTTGATGTGAAGAAGAGGAAGAGTTGTAGATATTCTAGAATTCTCTCCACCGACTATTGCTTCTCCACGTGTCACTTGATGAGTGGTCCTTCTAAATACTACACTGCGTTTTGGTAAGTTGCTGAACGACCAAACGACAGCCGACCTATATAATCAATTCTTCATGTCGTTTTTTCAGGAATTACTCCTCACAACATTCCACCTTAATTTCTGAAAAACGACAGTGTCGATTAACCCTGAGCTTCTCGCAAAGTTCATTGCTCTGACTTGATATAATCAAGTCTTGCCAATGCTCAGCAAGTCCGGACACTTCTGAAACTTGCTTGCAGTGACAACCTTAGTAGCCATATCTGATGGATTTTCTTCTCTGCTGATCTTCTCAAGCTCTATTGACCCTTCTTCAACCTTTACCCTTATGAAGTGGTGCCGTACGTCAATGTGCTTTGTCTTTTCATGATGCACTGGATTCTTACAGAGGTGAATTGCTGATTGGCTATCTGAATAAATCACAGCAACTCCTTTCAATACTTTCAGCTCCTTTAACATACCCTAAAGCCATTTAGCTTCTTTAAAACCTTCTGCTCCAGCTATATATTCTGCTTCGGTGCTTGATAAAGCAACTACTGATTGTAGTTGTGACTTCCAGCTAATGCAGTTTCCTCCTAGTGTCATTACATAAGCTGAAATAAACCTCCTTCTGTCTAGATCCCTTGCAAAATTAGAATCTACAAAGCCTTCCAAGTTCAAAGGGTTAGAACTTTGTTTATAAATCAAACCATAATTCAATGTACTATTGACATACTTCAAAACCCATTTTAGTGCTGTCCAATGTTCTTGTCCAAGATTAGACATGTATTTGCACAAAACACTTACTGCATAAGCTAAATTAGGTCTTGTGCAAATCATGGTATACATTAATGACCCTACAGCACTAGAATAGGGAATCTTGGCCATTTTAAGCTTTTCTTCTTCTGTTTTTGGAGACTGTTTTGCAGAAAGCTTAAAATGACCAGCTAAGGGTACTTTAACAGATTTAGATTGATGCATAGAGAATTTTTGAACAACCTTTCTTAAATACTCTTCTTGAGATAGATGTAGAAGTTTCTGTTTTCGGTCTCTTTCAATATCAATTTCTAAAATTCTCTTTGCATAACCTAAATCCTTCATATCAAATTCAGCACTTAGCATTTTCTTGGCCTCATCAATTTTTGCTAAGTTCTTACTGGCAATCAGCATATCATCTACATAAAGTAGAAGATATACTGCATTGTCAGTATTAGTCTCCTTAAAATACAAGCAGAAGTCATATTGACTCCTAATAAAGCCTGCTTTAATCATATGTTGATCAAATCGCTTATACCATTATCTAGGGGATTGTTTTAGAATTTTCTCAACAAACAGACTTTATGTTCACTACCTTTTACCTCAAAACCCGGTGGTTGATTCATGTAGATTGTCTCCATGAGATTGCCATGTAGGAAGGCAGTTTTTACGTCCATCTACTCTAGATGCATGTCTCTGTAAACAACTGCTGAGATGATTGTTCTTATGGTCTTATATTTTACAACTTGAAAGAAGACTTCAGTGTAATCAATCCCCTCAACTTAAGTAAAGCCTTTTGCAACCAACCTTGCCTTGTACCTCCTAGGTTCTTGAGATGTGGCTCCTTCTTTAACTTTAAAATTCCATTTGCAATCCACTGCCTTTTGTTTCTTTGGCTTGTCCACTATAACCCATGTATTATTTTTCATCAAAGAATGCATCTCCTCCTTCATGGCCGCCAACCATTTGTTGGCATGTTTGCTATTGACTGCTTCCCAATATGATTTGGGTTCTGTTGCTTCTATTTCTCCAGCCATATTTAGCGCATAAGCAATCAAGTTGCCACCATCATATCTCTTTGGTGGTCTTATTGTTCTCCTCTCCCTATCTCGAGTCAGCATGTATTCTGACACTTTCTAGGGGTACTTGTGTGTGTTCAGTGAGACTTTCATATGTGGTAGCTTGCGGCTCTTCATTGGTTTGTTGTGGTTCTTCGGGTTCAACTTCATCATCTTATTGTCTGGTTCCTCTAATTTGTTCCACCTCAACTTTGAGGTCTTATCTTGAAGTTGTACCTGCATCAAGTGAGGGAGAGCCAGCAGTATCCTTTCCCCTTTTCAAGTAAAGCATCTCATATTCTTTAAAAATTACATTTCGGCTATTAATTATTTTAAAATGAGGCCCTTCTTGAACACATAGTCTATAACCCTTAACACCCACAGGATAGCCTAAAAATATGCATTTTGCTGATCTGGGATCTAGTTTTCCTTCTCTTTGGTGTGCATAAGTAGCACAACCAAAGACCCTTAGGTTTGGTGGTTTTCCAGTCCAACATTCTTCAGGGGTTTTAAGGTCAATAGGTTTACAAGGACTCCTATTTATTAGGTAGCATGCTGTAGTTACAGCTTCCCTCCAGAATTTCTTACTTAGACCCAATCCAAAGAGCATACACCTAACACGTTCCATTAGTGTTTATTCATTCTTTCGGCTACCCCGTTTTGTTGTGGGGTCTTTTTGACCGTTCTATGTCTAAGGATACCATTTTCTTTACAAAACTCGGTAAAGATATCTTGACAAAATTTCATGCCATTATCTGTCCTAAGGGCCTTTAGTTTCTTACCAGTTTGGTTTTCTACCAAAGTTTTCCAATGCTTAAACTTAGTAAAACATTCATCTTTAGTTTTTAATAGAAATACCCACACCTTCCTAGAATGATCATCAACAATAGAAAGAAAGTACCTGGCATTACCATGTGTTTGTGTTGATATTGGCCCCCAAAGGTCAGCATGAACATAGTCCAATGGAGACTTTGCCCTGAATGTTGATGCAGCAAACTTAAGTCGGTGTTGCTTTCCTAGGACACACAGCTCGCAGAAGTCAAGTTAATCTATCTTGCATTTGCCCATAAGTCCTTGTTTACCTAGTTCTCTTAGCCCCCTTTCATTAACATGCCCAAGGCGTTTATGCCATAGATCAGCCTCTGAGTTCTCTTTAATTACTGCACTGGTTGAACCTATTACTGCATGCACTTCTAGTACATATAGCCCCTGATGTTTTCTACCTTTAAGTACTACTAGAGATCCTCTTAGAACCTTTAAGATTCCACCTTTTGTCTTGTAAGCATATCCAGAATCATCTAGTGGCCCAAGAGAGATAAGGTTCCTTCTAAGCTCCGGGATATGTCTGACATTTTTGAGCACATGTTGTGTTCCGTTTGACAGTTTCACAACAACCGAACCAACTCTAACCACTAAACAAGAATGGTTGTTTCCCATCAGGACCCTACCACCATTATAGCCTTCATACTCAGTAAACCACTCTTTCTTGGGACACAGATGGTATGTACACCCAGAATCCAATATCCATTCGTTCTCATTTTGGCTGAATCCAATAGCCAACATTTTTTAGCGTTCATACCCTAAATCTTGGCTTGCAACCGCAGCATCACCTTCACCTGCCTTCTTTTCAGCCAGCTTTCATTTCCATTCTTTACAGAACCTCTTGATGTGGCCCGGCTTATTATAGTGATAGCATTTCCTTTGAGCATTTCTTGATTTTGATCTTGAGTTCTGTCTATTACCGGGCTTGCTCTGATCTCTTCTTTGCGGTCTGCCTCTGGAGAAAAGCCCTCCATCTCCATGGTTGTCTTTCTTGGAAGACATTTCAAACTTAAGTTCTAATTCTCTAGACCTTAAAGCTGACAGAACATCCTCTAAAGTAAGACTTTCCCTTCCATACTTAATAGCATTTTTAACATCTTTAAACGTTTCTGAAAGAGAGATTAACAGTAAAATCGCCTGGTTTTCTTCCTCTATCTTTTCTCCAATATTGGCCAAATCAATAACTATTTTATTAAAATCATCTAAGTTCTTCTCAAGGGACTTTGAAGTATATATCCTAAAACTGAATAGGCTTTCTTAAGATAGATTTTGTTGGTTAGTGATTTGGTCATGAACAGTTGCTCAAGTTTTAGCCATACCTTTGCAGCAATATTCTCTTCATTTACTTGCTTGAGAACATTGTCGGCCAGATAGAGGATGATCGTTGAGAGGCGATTTCTTGCATCTCCTCCTTTTCTGCATCAGTGCCAGAAAAATCCTTCATATCCCCGAAGGCTTTAGCAACTTTCTGTTGGACCAAGATTGCTCTCATTTTCTTTCTCCATAAACCAAAATCACCTGAGCCATCGAACTTTTCCAGTTCAAACTTCATTGAAACCATGGCTGCCTTGAATCTTCGGTGACTTCTCCAGAATATTGAATCTTGATCTTCGAGCCCCCACCTTTGATTTACGCCTCGAACCAAAGCTCTGATACCACTGTTAGGAAGATCCTAACACAGGCTCAAAGATTTACACAAGAATCCTTTAAAGAAAGAACACATAATATTTTACCGAGTTTCGGATTCAAAGAATCCTACATCCCCGTTGGGCTCACTTGTGAGAAACCCTTTCCACTAGTTAAGAATTGATTACACCCTCAATCCTCGCCACTCTCAGAGATTACAAAGAAGAAACAACCCAGAACAAAAAACTGTACAGTAGAGACCCAATCACAATCGTGGCTCTCAGGAAAAATACCCAATGAGTAAATCACTCTCTTTTACTCAGATTTTTCCCAGTACCCAAACACACCTAGATCTCTCAATATACCACAGTTTCTCTCACTTGTTTCTCTCTCTCTGAAAAACCCTAAAACGAATTTCTGTCTTGATGTTCTGATACGAAGAAGAGGAAGAGCTGTAGATATTCTAGTATTCTCTCCACCGATTATTGCTTCTCCACGTGTCACTTGATGAGCGGTCCTCCTAAATACTACACTGCGTTTTGGTAAGTTGCTGACGACCAAACGACAGCCGACTTATATAATCAATTCTTCATGCCGTTTTTCCAGGAATTACTCCTCACAACAAAAACATCAGATCAGACATAAATGTGTCGCAGTGTGAACAAGACTTTCTCATCCCAAATCATTATTAAATTGGACAAATTTTAAGGGGGAAAAAAGATAGAACAAAGAAGAAAGCCCTTCAATTCTTTTCCCCACGGATGATGGAAAACATAGCCCTATAAATGCGATTACATGCAGATCTAAGGAAAAACATCACATTCACGTTTGCATTTGCTTTAGAGCTAGTTTCAGAATAGTCGTAGCAGTTGTTGGACTATCAATTTAATACCATACTCGGTGCAGAGATCCTAAGTAGTGGCTTTTCCAAATCTACTTTTTAGTCAAAATAATATTTTGGTATAGTGGTCATTTAGCTTCTCCAACCCAAAACCAATTCTACCTATTTCACAACTCATGCTTAAACGCCAAACTGTTCATATTGATACAATTTAGATGTAATTAACCTAGTATTTTTACTGAGTAGTACTGATCAGATCACGTGTGCATTCAGGTGTTTTTTTTTTGTTTTTTTTTTGCTGGAATATCAAGTTAGGGTTACCTCCTTTCCCACGAATCCAAGTCGAAATCACATTCCATTCATCATGCCTATCTGAAAACGATCATATGCCACAACATTCATATCGAATGAGTACAGAAGCACAAATAGGACTGCTGGAAATTTCACATAATTCATGCGTCCCTATAAATTACTTCAAACTGAAAAATGACTCAAAATAAAAATTAATAGTACCCACGTGAATTTGCCAATATGAATAATGGACTAAATCAAGAATCCAAGTGGCATAGTAGCCTTGGCGACTGAACATTTGAGAGAGAGAGAGAGAGAGAGGGTTAGAGTATGGAAGCTTGGAGGCTGGGGCGAAGATGTAAAGGAGAGAACCAAAAACAGAATGAGACAGAAAGAGACAACAATTCACCAAACCTACCCAGAAACAAGCAAAGAAAATCAAGGAGACAAGTGATTTACTTGGTTCGGGTTAAATACCCTACATCCAAGGGCAGGTGAAATCCCCCTAGCCAAATCCACTATCAAGAACTGAATACAACTCATGTCTCACACACTCTACCGAGTGATACAGAATTACAAGCTATAAACCCAAGCTTTCCCAGAACTCACGTTCTCTCTTTTCTTTCTCACATCATAATTCAATCTTACAGAGAAACCAAAAGGAGTGTACAAACTGTAGCCGAGACTTCAATGAATGAATAGGCTCTTAATACATAACATCTATTTATACTCTTAAAATAGAGTCCTAACAAACCAGAGTTAGGCCTCTTAACCTCTAAAGGTTAAAACAAGACTCAATCGGTTATAACAGAACAAGCTGCAGTCTTGTTTGTTACTAACCGACTTAGATATATATAAACAGCCAATTAGATAGAGTCATTTATTCTAACATAACTCCACCTTGACTCTGATCTGATAATGGATTTATCCTAGGGGACCTGCAATCACCAAGCTAATCAAGTTGGCAGCACATTTAGTAAGTTTAAGGCCTGCTCAAACTTACTAACTAGTATTGCCTTTGTCAACATATCAACTGGATTCACCAAAGTAGAGATTTTCTCTACTTTAATCCTTTCCTGTGCAATAATGTCTCTAACAAAGTGCAATCTTACATCTATGTGTTTCGTTCTCTCATGAAACACATGATTTTTAGACAAATGTATTGCACTTTGTGAGTCACAATACACAGTAGCTGTATGTTCCTTGATTCCTAGCTCCTTAGTGATTCCTTGCAACCAAATGGCTTTCTTGAATGCTTCAGTGAGGGCCACGTACTCAACTTCTGTGGTTGACAGCGCCACAATATGTTGCAAATTTGATTTCCAGCTAATGACATTTCCTCCCATGGTGAAGACATAACCAGTAACGGATCTTCTTTTGTCTAGATCTGCTGCGTAATTAGAATCGCAGTAGCCTTCAATGGCTGCTCCACCTTCTTTGTTACAGCTATAAACCAGTCCAATGCTTGCAGTCCCTTTAAGATATCTCAAGAGCCCTTTAACATCATTCCAATGCTCTTTGGATGGTAGACTCATGAAGCGACTGACCAAGCTGACACCAAAAGCTATGTCAGGTCTAGTGCCAATCATGGCATACATTAGACTGCCTGTCACATTTGAGTAGGGGACTTTCTTCATATAAGCTGTGTCTTCTAGGGATAGTTTTCCTTTTACTGCACTTAGCTTAACGTGGACTGGAATGGGAATTGAGGCTGGTTTAGCATCCTTCATCCCATGTAGTTCTATAACTTTCTTGATGTATCCAGTTTGTGATATTGAGAGAGTGCCCTTACTTCTATCCCTGTTTATATACATCCCAAGTATTCTTCTAGCCTCCCCCAAGTCCTTCATCTCGAACTCAGCCTTGAGAGATTCCTTGATCTTTTTTATCTCAGTTTTATCTTTACAAGCAATCAACATGTCATCTATATAGATGAGAAGGTAGATGAACATGTTTGCTTTAATTTCCTTAAAAGTACACACAATGGTCAAAGTTTGACCTTTTATAGCCATTCTGTAACATGAAAGCATCGAATCTCTTGTACTATTGTCTTGGAGACTGCTTTAGTCCATACAAGGACTTCTTCAGGTGACATACCATGCCCTCAGTACCCTTCTTGACAAACCCTTGTGGCTGCTCCATATAGATCTGTTCATCCAAGTTTCCGTGAAGGAATGCTGTCTTGACATCGAGTTGTTGAAGTTCTAAGTCCTTCATTGCAACCAAAGCTAGCAGTAATCTTATGGAGGAGTGTTTAACCACTGGACTGAAAACTTCATGATAGTCTATTCCTTCAACTTGTGAGTATCGTTTTGCAACAACCCGTGCCTTGAATCTAGCCGGTTCCACCCTTGGTATTCCTGGTTTTCTTCTGAAAATCCACCTACACCCCACAATCCTTTGGTTTGTAGGCTTTTTGACAAGAGTCCAGGTTTTGTTCTTGATGAGAGTCCATTTCTTCTCTCATAGCTTCAAGCCACTTTTCTTTGAGATTGTTGTTGCAGGCTTCCTCAAAACTAATGGGATCTTCAAGTTCTAATGTGTCTCCGATATTAAGAGCATAGGCAAGCACGTCTACATGAGCAAAACCTTGGTGGAGGTCTTATTTCCCTTCTTGTTCTGTCTCTGGATAAGACATAGTCATCAAGTTCTAAGGTTGGTACTCTGTTAGGTTCGATTTCAGCAGGTAATTGACCATCACTATCACAAGTATCTAGGTCTGTGGGAGTGATTTCAGTTTCAAGTGCATAGTCATCACCGGGAGTCACTTGATCATGGTGTTGATTAGCCATTTCTTGTTCTCCACCTTGATTTGCACCATCTGCTCCACCTCAATTGCCATGATTTTCAGTACCTGCAAAACCTAATTCAAAGGAAAAACTTTCTGTTTGCTCATCTGATTTCTCAGAGAACCTGTTTTCAAAGGGGTCAGCCCTTAAGAAAGCATTTTCATTAAAGATGATGTCTCTACTGTTGACACATTTTTTATCTTCCATTAACCATACTTTATATCCCTTTACACCATGTGGGTATCCTAAGAAAACTGCTTTCTTAGCCCTGGGATTTAGTTTTCCTTGACTGCTGTGCATGTATGCAATACACCCAATAGTCTTAGGTGTGTAATTTTGGGTGCCCTACCAGTCCAAAGGTGTTCAGGTTTCTTAAACTCTAAGGTTAATGATGGGGACCTATTGACAATGTAGCATGCTGTGGCGGTGGCTTCTGCCCAAAAGTTAGTTCTTAGACCGGATTCATGTAACATGCATTTAACTTTATTTAGGAGTGTCTTATTCATTCTCTCAGCAACTCCATTTTGCTGAGGAGTTTCAGTGCATGTCCTATGTCTATCAATACCAAATTTGACACAAAATGCAATGAAAACATCATTACATAACTCTAACCCATTATCTGTTCTCAGTTTCTTAATCCTTTTTCCTGTTTGGTTCTCAACAAGCAGTTTCCATTCGTTGAATTTTTCAAAAGCCTGATTCTCAACAAGCAGACTTTCATAGAATAATCATCAATGAATGAAATAAAATACCGAGATTTAGATAATGAGAGTGGTACCTTAGCGGATCCCCAGAAGTCCGAATGAATATATTCTAGGATCCCTAAAGCTCTGTAGTTGGTTGACCCGAATCCCAACCTGTGAGATTTTCCATAGATACATGTCTCACATATGTCCAATGATTCTTGGGATCAAGAATCCCTTGTTTGCACAGTTCTTTAATGCCTTGCATGTTGATATGGCCCAGACTTCTATGCCACACTAGAGTTTCATCTGAGTTCTTTGTGACAGTTGATGCAGTACCAGTTATGGCAGTACCCTGCAATACATAAAGTCCCTGCTGTAGTTTTCCTTTCAAGACTACAAGAGAACCCTTTATTACCCGCAGGTTTCCACCTTGTGACTTGTATGAATAACCCGTTATGTCTAACAGACCTAATGAAATTAGGTTTCTCCTTAGCTCGGGCACATATATGACATTTTCAAGTCTTTTATGTGTACCATCCCCCAGCTTGAGAATTATTGAGCCCAAACCAGTGACATTGCACGGGTCATTATTGCCCATGAAAACAGAACCACCATTTATGGGCTTAAAGTCAAGCAACCAATCCTTTATTGGGGTCATGTGAAATGTACAACCAGAGTCAAGGATCATTCATCGAGTCACATTGGGAGACTGTCAGGACTTCTACCATTTCATAGCTTTCTGTCAAGTTTACAGATTCTGTTTTCTGAGATTCTTGGTCTTGGTTTTTCTTCCTCTGTGGGCAAAATCTCCGAATATGTCCTTTTTGGCAATGCCACCAGGTCTTGGGTGTTCTATTCTTGGATTTAGATTTAGATTTCTGTCTAGACCTTGATTGATCCCTTCTTTCAGGTGTAACGACCCCTCACGGACCGTCACAGTTATCTTAACTTTCAAACATTTACCTCTTAAAGAATGCGGAAAATCATTAAACTTAAAATACTTTACTTTGAACGACTTAAAGAAAAGCCTAATTTTTTTTTTTTAAAACATACTATCTTTAAATTTTGAACTTCCTCAAAGAAAAATAAAACAACCTTCGGTTCAACTTAGTTATTAAAATCTATAAATTCTAAAATATTCTTCAAATCAAAACCACCATAAACTGAAGTTTCAAAACAATAAAAGTAAAAACTAAAAACTTTGTTTAACCTTAAACACTTTCATCCCATGATCGTTTCTCTCGTTTTCCTACACGCATAGCTTGCATCCGCTCCAATATTCTCCATGGCTACATCTTACCCTTTAAATTGTCTGCAACATGAAATAACTTATATAAGCAAAGGCTTAGTAAGACACTTAATTCTCACAAATTTAAATGAACATTTTTATTCATCAACAATAAATTTCATCATGAGAATAAAAACTTTAAAATCCATCATATATTGGGCCCGACGTTGTACCATCATAGCGCGCTAGCCACGGAAAGCATAGGGTAGCAAATCCCATACCAACCATGGCAATAAGACCGCTCACCGGTCACCATCAAGGGTGTACAACGCTATTTAAAAACATAAAAATACATATATACATTTTTCTTCAAAACGTCATCATAAGAGAATTATTAAAAACGTCATAACATCATCAGAAACATCAAAATCATATACTTCTCAATTCTTCAATTCATGTTGTAGGTGAGAGTGTACTTGAGCGCCTTACTTAACCCTTTTAAATTTCGCAACGGTGACGCAACGAATGAGGTCCTCGGGTGCTCGCCTCTAGAACCATTCATGCCATAAATCATAAATAAGATTACTAAAAAGCCTTAACATCTCATCAAATATATTAATCACGTTAAAACATCATTTAATATACCATTTCACCATTCATTAACATCAAGACATAAAAACCCACTGATTACACAAAACCACAAAACCTAATAAAAACTGGTAGCCTGACCTTTACTCCTTTAAAAAATCAGAATAATTCACATAGAACTCCAAATGACCTGAAATTAATTTTAAATTAAAGTAGACATCTAGAGCTTTCCGACGGTATCTAATTTGTTAAAAATAGAGTTCGTTTGCTCCCTCAAACCCTGTTTTAAAATCAGACATGGAACCTGGAGATAAATTCCAGCACTCAAACTAGGACGAAAATTCACTAGAAATTCTAAAAATACAAAACCATCATCCTCAACATGTATAAACAACACTCCATCTATTATTCAACCTTATGACATATTTCAATTACACGGAAACATAGAAGTATGCATGTAATCACTCCTAGACACGTCCAAAATTTTTGACTTCTTAAACTAGGGTGCAATAAGGCCAATGAAATAAGATATCCTAGCATCTGACACAATATATATACCAGTCTATATATGATTTCTCTAAATAAAATAATAACTTGAATATGATTTAATTAAATAAGTAAGAATACAGCGGTCTGAAAATTATTAAAAAGAAAACAAACACAGCCACCCATCCACCCATATACGTAATACCATAAGTAACATAGCAATGGTATAGCCTCACTCAAACATCATCTCATGTCTCTCCTCCTTCTCAAACAAAAGCCATTATTGACAATCAAATTCCGTACCCTTAAAGAATTCAAAACCATAAGAATAAATAATAAGAGGAATCATACCTTAACGATTTCTTTTATCTTGATTGCTAGGAGAATTCAAAAGAAAGATTAAGAGATGAGCTTGATGGCTGATTATGGAGGTTCTCTTGTGATTTTCAGGAACGTGAGAAAAGAGGAAGGGAGAGAGAGAAGAAAATATATCAAGGCAACTGAGAGGATATAGAATGAGGGTTCTACAAATATATCAATTTTTTTTTTTTTTTTGGTCAACACGTAAGAAAATCATGAGCAATAATTCCAAAACTATTTTTAGAATCTTCTTGAATATTACAGGCGTGCATTGGGGACTACGACTGTCATTGAAATAACGAATCCTAGAACATATTGCACGATGATTACTCTCCCCTTCCTTTGACTATGTGCATAACTAAGGTATATAATAGGCAAGAGAACGTATAGTCGTGAACCTGGCCTTTTTTTTTTTTTTTTTTTTCCCCTGTACGTTTATGAAGATAGACTTCCTATTGTAATTTGGCCAGAGCATAGGTAGTAATTGTGATTTGTTCCTAGTATAATATAGGACTAATGGAGATATTTGTGGGTATAATAATGGCACATCAAACTGTATAAATTTACAAACCGTTCAGTTCGCTGATTCGAATTTTTAATTCGAGTTGAGATGTGATTTTATGTGAGAGCTTTTTACTGTAGCAAAAAAGTTAGATGTAACTGTTTGTGAGAGCTTTTTACTGTAGCAAAACTCGAATTCTAAACTCGAATCAACAAAATGAACGAGGCCTTATATTTATTTACTTTCTTAACTCTTATTAAAATACTATATCACATATCATATAAACCACAAAGTAACACACAAAATAAATCATGTACATATGTCATATAAAAAGAAACATATTATCAAATCATAACATTACACTAATTCATTAAATCATAAGAATAAATATGCAATCACATAAAATTTTCATAAAATGGCATGAACTTGTTCTTAGCACCTCGAGTCCTCATCGCGATCACCTGCGGAATTAAACTCATTATGATGTTAGAATTCACTAAATATAACACCATAACATTATTCAAGTTAACTCTTAACATCTACTTCTAAGAATTTTATCAGTTTAGAAAAATGGGTGTTACTCTTCCTCTGTGGGCAAAATCTCCGAATATGTCCTTTTTGGCAATGCCACCAGGTCTTGGGTGTTCTATTCTTGGATTTAGATCTAGATTTCTGTCTAGACCTTGATTGATCCCTTCTTTCAGGCCTTCCACGAACTTGAAGCCCTTCACCATTTGGATTTGCCTTCTTATTGGTCTTCATTTCAAGATCCCTCGACCTTAAGGCTCCCAAAACATCTTCAAGAGATAATGAATCTCTTCCATATTTCATGGCCGTTTTCATATCACTAAAAGACTCGGGTAAAGAATTCAATAGAATTATTGCTTGATTTTCATCATCAATTTTTTCACCAATATTTGATAAACCCACGGTGATAATTTTGAAGTCATCAAGATTGTCTTCTAGCGATTTCGTTGAATCCATTTTAAATCCAAACAACTGACCCTTAAGAAGAAGTTTATTCGACAGAGTTCTTTTTACATACAAAGATTCTAACTTAGCCCAGACTTTCAATGCAGTGTCTTCTTCATCTATTTGCCTCAGTACATTATCTGACAAATTAAGAATTAGAAGACTATAGGAAAGTTCATTTACCTCTGCCTTATCAGGATCCTTTGTTCCTTATGGGAATCCATCAAGAGCTTTCACACATCGTTGCTGAACAAGAATTGCTCGCATCTTCTTCTTCCACATATCGAAATCACCTTTTCCATCAAATTTCTCGACTTCGATCTTTGCCGACCTCATCCTTGATTTTTGTGCCAGCTTCTTGATTTCTGAGATTCGACTTCTTCAATCTACCAAGCTCTGATACCAAATGTCGTTTTTCATAAGTCCAGAAACAAGCAAAGAAAATCAAGGAGACAAGTGATTTACTTGGTTCGGGTTAAATACCCTACATCCAAGGGCAGGTGAAATCCCCCTAGCCAAATCCACTATCAAGAACTGAATACAACTCAAGTCTCACACACTCTACCGAGTGATACAGAATTACAAGCTATAAACCCAAGCTTTCCCAGAACTCACGTTCTCTCTTTTCTTTCTCTCACCAGAATTCAATCTTATAGAGAAACCAAAAGGAGTGTACAAACTGTAGCCGAGACTTCAATGAATGAATAGGCTCTCAATACATCACATCTATTTATACTCTTAAAATAGAGTCCTAATAAACCAGAGTTAGGCCTCTTAACCTCTAAAGGTTAAAACAAGACTCAGTCGGTTATAACAGAACAAGCTGCAGTCTTGTTTGTTACTAACCGACTTAGATATATATAAACGGCCAATTAGATAGAGTCATTAATTCCAACTGTCACAGAAAAGGATTATGTTTTTCTGTTATTCATGAGTAATCATATTACACGGTATTATATAGCTAATTACAGGAGAAAGAATAGGAAACCAAATCATTCCTAAATCAGGAAACCAAATAATCCTGCCTAACCCAAATCCCTTAAATCAAGGGATTTCTAACTAATTCTCCTAATCTATTTACAATTCATTTACATGTCAACACTCCCCCTCAAGC
This sequence comes from Morus notabilis, assembly GCF_000414095.1. Lineage (NCBI taxonomy): Eukaryota > Viridiplantae > Streptophyta > Magnoliopsida > Rosales > Moraceae > Morus > Morus notabilis. Next base: position 1,017,499 of record NW_010387636.1, read on the forward strand.
TGAGGAATAGATATCTTCCATTCCCAGCTTGAATACAAGATCGTGGAAACTCGAACTGTGCAGCCCCTTTGTTAGAACATCAGCTAATTGTCGTCCTGATGGAACATAGGACATACACACTAATCCTTCCTCCAATTTCTCTTTGATAAAGTGTCGATCAATTTCAATATGCTTTGTCCTATCATGTTGTATAGGATTATGAGCAATATTGATGGTTGACTTATTATCACAATAGAGCTTCAAAGGACCTTCCCATTTGATTCTCAGATCATCTAGAATAATCTTTAGCCAAAGCAGTTCACACAATCCTTGAGCAAGGGCCCTGAATTCTGCTTCTGCAGATGACCTTGCCACCACGTTCTGTTTATTGCTTCGCCATGTTACCAGATTGCTTCCAAGAAGAGTACAATACCCTGTTGTTGATCTTCTATCCACCAGGGAACCTGCATAGTCAGCGTCAGTGTAGGCTTCTAGAGTAAGGGTATTGTTCCTTTTGAACAAAATTTCTTTCCCTGGATTGCCTTTCAAGTAATGTAGTACCCCATAAGCAGCTTGAAGATGAGGTTCTCTTAGGTCATGCATGATTGACTGATCACACTCACAGAGTATGCTATGTCTGGCCGAGTGTGAGCAAGGTATATGAGTCTACCAACCAACCTCTGGTACATTCTTTTATCGACAACTGGTTCTTCTTTAGCTTCTCCTAACTTATGGTTCGGATCCATTGGAGTAGAGATTGGCTTACACCCAATCTTCCATGTTTCTGCTAATAGACCAGTCACGTACTTTTGTTGAGATATGAAGATCCCTTGTGTGGAATATACCACCTCAATACTGAGGAAGTACTTCAGTTTCCCCAGCTCCTTTATCTCGAGCTCTCTTACTAATCTGTGCTAGAGTTCATGCTTCTCTCTTTCATCATTTCCCACATAGACTAGAAGAGCAGTCACTCCCCCAGCAACTGAGTGCTTAATGAAGAGAGTATGGTCACCTTGACTTTGTTCATAATCGGACTCCTTCATCACTCTTGTAAATCTCCCAAACCATGCTCTAGGAGATTGCTTTAACCCATAAAGGGCCTTTCTCAGCTTGCACACTTTGTTACTTGTGTCCCCCTCAAATCCCGGTGGAATATTCATATAGATTTCTTCATCTAAGTCACTATGAAGAAATGCATTCTTGACATCATACGGTAGTAGTTGCCAATTGAAATGAGCCGCCAATGATAGCAAAATTCTCACAGTATTCATTGTTGCGACTGGAGCGAAAGTCTCTTGATAATCCACTCTATAAGTTTGAGTGTATCCCTTGGCCACCAATCTTGCTTTATATCTCTCCAAAGATCCATCAGCCTTGTATTTCAGTGTGAAAATCCACTTGCAATCAACAACATTTTTCCCTCTTGGTTTATCAACAATCTCCCATGTTATATTCTTTTCTAATGCACTCATCTCCTCTCTCATAGCCTCCCTCCATTCCCTTTTTTGACAATGCCTCAGAAACAGTATTAGGGATAGCAATGGTGTTTACACTCACAATGAACTTTTTGTGGGCCGATGACAGGCGCTTAAGGGAGAGATAGTGGATAGATTGGATGTTTAGTACACTCTCGGGGACCTTTTCTGACAGCAATAGGAAGGTCGAGGTCATCTGTTGGATCAGTGAATTTTTCAACCGGTTGTGTGAGTAAGGGTGGATTAGATGTTACCGTGATCTCATTCCCAGAGCCTGAGTTGGATTCTTGGACTTGTGGCGGTTCTGGAGTAGCCTTTCTCCTTGAATACACTTGAAGGCCAATTTGGAAAAAAAAAAAAGAAAAAAAAAAAGCATATTGATTTAAGCCACAAAAATGGAAGAAAAAAAAAGTTAATAGAAAGAAGACCAAGATAGAGAGAAAAAATACAAACTATCTGATGAAGATGGCTTCTCTCTGTTGTTTAAAAAAAATTTAAAAAAAAAAAGAGTACAGCTGTCAAAGTTAAGGTTTAGAGACTAAATAGTTATACTTTTCAATAAAAACCCTCAAATCTAGACAGGTTGTATCTCAAGTAAAGACACACCAGCATCTCTTAACTAACGCACTCACATATGCACTAAACCAAAGGTACTTGAAGTACAAAAAAATGACTCTTCATCGCCTCTTCCATATAATCCTATAGATATAGAAACTTGGTTGACATTTGAGTAAGAAATGTTTGAGACTTTAGACAACCAATTTGCTGAACGGGCTAGACGACGAACGACCAACAAGAAAAATTAATATATAAAAATACAAAAGCAGAATAAATTGTATTGTAGTTATTAGCACCAACCTGAAACTGTCTTGTGTAATTTTATACAAATTAGAAGTGATCAAACTAAGTTTTTTTTTTTAAAGTGACAATTTGAATGCTAAGGATTTTAAAAATATAACAATTTTTTAAAATTGTTACAAATTTTTGTTGGAACGAGGGAGAGGTGCATTTAAGTTTTCATATAATGTTTTAGCTATTGATCCAGAGTTGTCATAGAATTGAGAAAATATTGCAGGCATGAGATTGTTGGTGTAGTAACAGAGGTGGGAAGCGAAGTGAAAAAGTTAAAAGTGGGCGACAAAGTGGGCGTGGGCTGTTTGGTGGGAGCATGCCACTCCTGCGACAACTGCACTAACAACCTCGAGAATTATTGCCCCAAGGTGATCTTCACCTATGGCGCCACATACCACGATGGCACCCCCACCCAAGGAGGCTATTCGGACGTGATGGTGGCAAATGAGCACTTCATCATTCGCATTCCCGATAACCTACCACTTGACACTGCAGCCCCTCTCCTGTGCGCTGGGATCACAGTTTATAGTCCCTTGAAGTATTTTGAACTAGATAAACCTGGCTATCATGTTGGCATAGTTGGCCTAGGTGGTTTAGGCCACCTGGCAGTGAAATTTGCCAAGGCTATGGGGATTAAGGTTACTGTGATTAGTACTTCTCCTAACAAGAAGAAGGAAGCCATTGAAAATCTTGGAGCTGATTCATTTTTGGTCAGTCGTGACCAACATGGAATGCAGGTATGCATCCATGATATTAATCATTATAACTTTGAATTATTACTTATATGTGCTTAGTTAAACCATGGTACCTAATCATTTTTCATGTTTTTGCGTGGAAAGGCTGCCATTGGCACTATGGACGGCATCATTGACACAGTTTCTGCAGTGCATCCTCTTGTGCCTTTGATTAGTCTGTTGAAGTCTCATGGAAAGTTAATCATGGTTGGTGCACCGGCTAAACCACTTGAGCTACCGGCCATGCCTTTAATCCTGGGTACGTATGCAGTAAAAGCAACTCACTGTGAAAAAATAAATAGATAAATAAACACAACACGTTAAAATAATAATTTTAGTTTTGTTGAGAGTATTTCTTTTTTTTTTTAGGATAAATGATTTTATTATTTTAAGAACATGACACTCGATCATAAGAAACAAGAGAACACACCTTTCAAGAACTTCATAATATAATTCTTTAACCATGTGCATCATTGCTTGAAAATTATTTAAAACAATGCTTTCTTATTGGATGCATGTAAGCAAGTGTGAAATTGATCGGCACAATGATGTATAACATTTTGATTGCAATCATTTTCATTCGTTAATTCTGTGTATTAACTATGCATTGTAATTTGAACCGAATAACAGGAAGGAAGATGGTGGTTGGAAGTTGTATTGGAGGGATGAAGGAAACTCAGGAGATGATTGATTTTGCTGGCAAGCACAACGTAACATCTGAGATTGAAGTTATCCCAATGGATTATGTGAACACTGCAATGGCGCGACTTGTCAAGGCAGATCTCAGATATCGATTCGTCATCGACGTTGCGAACACATTGAAGCCTAGCTCTTAAGAAACTTGCTTTGCTTCTGCTTGTTCTAAGGAGAGAATACTGAATTTGGATGAAGGTGCATTTTCACTAGCTTTATTAACATCTTAAATAAAGGAATTGTTTTCATCTTCCGTAACTGCGAAGCAAGCGAGCGAGTTCATTTGTGGTGTGAATTAGTTTCTCGTCTCATGTTTTCCTTTTCTTGATGTACTTTACGAGAGAGAGAGAAATTGATGTTTCTCATTAATGGCCCAAGAAGTTGTGGGCCTCTGCTTCTTGGCTGTTACCAGTTGTAGTATACATTCATTCACGTGGGATGGTCCCAACCATTCTAATATTTATGTGGACGTTTTTGCCCACATGTGCAGTTCCAACTTTTGCCGTGCAATTTTGTGGTTTACTGCCTTGCCAGGTAGTGCATGGACAAGAATTTCCCATACTAATTTTAATGTATAAAAAACAAAACAAAAAACAAAAACGAAAGAGAATTGATCAAGCATCAGGTTCTTGCTTCCTTTCCTGATAGCGACTAGTATTAGTTTCTTTCTTTTTTTTATTGGAGCAAAAAAAAAAAAAAATTTTTTTTTTTTTTCTCCCAAAAAAAAAAAAAAAATGTTTTAGTTTCTTCTCAGCCAAAAGAAAAAGTTCTCAGTTTGTTCAGTGAATTCACCATATCTTTTGCTTCGAGCAATGCATACATACCAGAAAAACTAGTTCATCAAAACCGCAATATACAAAGCCTCTAGTTATTTCAACGATTCAAACTGTTTAGAATTTAAATCTTAGTTCATGATTTAACCCGATGTTTGGGAGAAGAAAATTCAAGGACAATTTGAACCGTTAACAATAGTTCAAGGACAACTTCAATTGTTAATTTTAGAATTCACTTCCCTCTAAATTCTAACAATCTGAATTATTGTCAACAGTCCAATAGTTTTATATTCTACGTTTTCTCTCTTCAATTTCAATCTTTAAAATGTCATAACTTATTTTAATTTCGATTGAGATAATTTTTTTTAATGTATTCATAATGAAAAGATGAATAAATCCCCACTCATTACATATTTTTTAATGTCATTTATAATGAAATTTTATTTGTTACAAAACTCTAATGACAGTTTTCAATACTTTATCTAAACACAGTTTGGATTTTATTTTCAATTCAAATTACAATTGTTTTGCATATCCAAATGATAGTTTGAATTACCACAGTTCAAATTCTATAGTGATACCAAAAAGGTTCAAATATCCATGGTTTAAGTTGTTGAGCCAAACAAGCCCAAAATTAAAGTCTAAATGAAAGGGAAAAGCTTGAAGGAACATAGCAGCACATACTGATTCTAGAACTAACGACTAATTCTTAAAGATTTAAAAACTCTCAATTTCAATAGTTATTTCTAAGATATCTTCATTAGCGTTAACCTAGAATCTAGAAATCAAGAGTTCCAGTTCTAGAAGATCCAGAACAACTGCCAGATGTGCTGTAAGAACTCCCACTTGAACCATCAATAGGGGCTTGATTTAGACATTCCAAAACCAAAAACCTCCGCTTCTGCAACTTTATTGAGAATGTTGTTGCCTCAAGAATCACAGGAAACTGCCAACACATTTAAATTAATTGACATAAATAGTCGAGCTACAACAGCGATGGATTGAAATCGAAACCATCTCACTCAACCAGATTATTAAGGAGCTATAATCAAAACGGCCCAGTTTGTAGTAACAGGAAAGTAATAGAGCAACCGCTCTAGTGCTCCTACTTATAACATTTATTTTGCTGAACCTACACGGTGAAATACGATAACTTACAATTATTGTTTGTAAGAAAGCCAATACACATTTTCAGCTTGGTATTGCACTAAACTCAATAAGACAAAAAGGTGACGTGCCGCTTTCTAGTGAATATGAAGCGTGAACATCAAGCAAAAAAGAGCAGTACTATTTGGCATCAGTGACGGTGCCCAGCACTAGTGATGCTTTCTAACTTTTTCAACAAAAAGAGCATTATACATAACGAAAGTGGAGCACCAGAGAGATTAATATAAAATTAGGTTTACGGCAAAGCACGTGTTAGAGAATACCTGTGTATTAATACGAGCTACTTTGTGCACGTTAAGAAGGCCAATCATGTCTTGGTAACCAGTGAGAAGCTTAGCCAAGTCCTTATCTTCATCTGTACCAGTTATTCATTAAGAGTTATTATTGAAAAATTATTGAGGACGAAATGCATACGTAAAAGCTAACTATAAACCTGGAATTGCTTTGACAGAAAGCAAGGTGTCAGCCATGTGCTGCCATCTTTTGGAGGTTGATAGTGAAAGAAGGGTTGATGGGAAGGTGACCAAGGCAACTGCATTTGAAGACCGCACCATGCCCTTCAAAGATCTAAGAAAGGAAAGCATGTCCCATTCCTGCACGCCAATAGTAATTGAATTCAATAAAATACTGAAGTTACCATACGTGCCATTTCGACCACTAATTTTAAAGCAAGGAAACTTATCAAAAAAGGTCTTCATGAAAGAGGAGAAAGAACATATAAAGAAAACAAAATAAACACTAACAATCAAAAATATATATATATATATATATTGTCGGCAAATCAGGATTGTGAAGTTAGGATTTGATTTTTGAATAAACTAGGAAAGAATCAAAGATTAGAATAAAATTCCTGATTATGTGGAATCCTAGGGTTCTACCGTGTATTCTCTATTTCTATTTAAATGTGTTCTATTTTCTGGAATGAATAAGGAAAAATATAGAGCTATTCTCTCTTTCTGTCCCCGGTATTCTCCTATATAGTATCAGAGAATAGGGCTCGATTATGAATTTTAAAGCCGCCATGGTTGGTTCTAGTTCAGCCACTTCGGATGCCACCAGTGGTATGGCTTCATCGGGGACAACTTCACAGTCAAATCCGATAGTTTCCTTCTCTGAAAATTCCCTTCAAATTACCGTTCACAAATTGAATGGAAAGAATTACCTTGAGTGGTCTCAATCCATGCGACTGGTGATCGATGGCAAAGGGAAATATGGACATTTGAATGGAGAAGTAAACCCTCCAGCCACCAGTGATCCAAAATACAGGCAATGGCGCTCAGAAAACTCCATGGTGACTGCCTGGTTGATCAACTCGATGGATCCTGTTGTTGGAAAGCCCTTCATGTTCTTGCCTACAGCCCGTGACGTTTGGGAGGCAGTCCGGGAAACGTATTCCGATCTGGACAACCACTCACAATTGTTCGAGTTGAACACTCGGATGTGGAAGATGCAGCAAGGTGACCGTGAGGTAACGACCTACTATAATGATATGATGACAGTATGGCAGGAATTGGATATGTTCGAAGATGAACAATGGGAAAACTCTAATGACAGTGCTCGGTACAAAAAGAAGGTTGAGAGAGGCCGGGTATTTGTGTTCTTGGCTGGTTTGAATAAAGATCTTGATGAGGTCGAGGACGTATATTAGGAAAAAAAAACCCCTGCCAATAATAAGAGAGGTATTTGCAGAGGTACGAAGAGAGGAAGCATGGCGACATGTGATGTTGAAAAACATTGATGAACCAAAGATAGTTGGTGAGGGATCTGCCCCTGTAATCCGAGGCACAGAGTCAGAAGGAGACAGGCGTGGAGGAAACAGAGGCCCTGGTGTGACCATTGCAGGAAAGCATGGCATACTCAGGAAAACTGTTGGAAACTACACGGGAAACTAGCAAACTTGAAGAACAACCCGGCAGTGACACCAGGTCAGGGGGAGAGCTCCGCGCATTCCAAGCAAGCCGCACGGATCCAGAGCAGGAATCTCCATCAGCATCCCTTCCTTTTACAAAGGAACAGATAGAGCACCTACAAAAAATGTTTCAGTCCCAATCATTAGGAAACTCTAACTCCTCTTGTTCTCTAGCACAGTCAGGTAATTTTTTCACTGCAGCCGCTGCCTGTACCAAATCAGATGGCTCTTGGATATTAGATTCAGGTGCTACCGATCATATGACCGGCAATTCGCAATTTTTCTCTTCATATACACCTTGTGCAGGGAATCAAAGAGTTAAAATTGCAGATGGCTCCTTTGCTACGGTTGCTAGGAAAGGAATAGTTATCATTTCCCCTTCTCTAATTCTAAAAAATGTCCTGCATGTTCCTCATTTGTCCTATAACCTCTTGTCTATCCGTAAGTTGACACATGATCATAACTGCATAGTTAATTTTTTGTCTTCTCGTTGTGAATTTTAGGATTTAACCTCTGGGAAGATGATTGGGGGTGCTAGATTGGATAGTGGTCTCTACCTCTTCAATAATGGATCAACCTTTGGAAGACAAGATCAACAGGCCTGTTTCAATTCTATTTCTGTTTCTAGTGACAGTAAGATTATGTTATGGCATTATCGATTAGGACATCCAAGTTTTCAATATTTAAAGCATTTGTTACCCAAGTTATTCATGAATTAAAATCCTTCTACGTTTCGATGTGAATCTTGTGAATTAGCAAAGCATCATCGTGTCGTTTTTCCATCACAACCATATAAAAAATCGAAACCATTTACCATGATTCATAGTGATATTTGGGGTCCTTCTCGAGTGTCAACTTTTTTTGGAAAACGTTGGTTTATTACTTTCATTGATGACCATACTAGAGTCACTTGGGTCTTCCTCTTAAAGGAAAAATCCGATGCTGAAACAGTGTTTAAAAATTTTCATAATATGGTTCAAACACAATTTCAGACTCAGATTAAAATTTTCCGAAGTGATAACGGCAAAGAATTTTTTAATAATGTGTTGGGGAATTTTTTTGCTGAAAAAGGGATTGTACATCAAAGTTCTTATACCAATACACCTCAACAAAACGGGGTGGCTGAGAGAAAAAACAGACATCTTCTTGAAGTTGTTAGAGCTATAAGTTTTAAAGCTAAAGTTCCTAAGTACCTTTGGGGAGAAGCAGTTTTAATAGCCACATATCTGATCAATAGGTTGCCTACAAGAATTATGAACTTTAAAACACCAATGAAATTCTTCAGTAAATGCTTTCCAGCCACTCGGCTAATAACAGATATTCCCTTAAGAATCTTTGGAAGTGTAGCTTTTGTCCATAATCATGATCCTAGACGTTCTAAGCTTGATCCAAAAGCACAAAAGTGCATTTTCGTAGGTTATCCTACAAATCAGAAAGGGTATAAATGTTTTGATCCCGTTTCTAAAAAAATGTTTGTGTCTATGGATGTCACGTTCTTTGAGGGACAGCCCTACTACAACAATTCCCATCTTCAGGGGGAGAGTTCGAGTGAAGATGAATTTCTAGATGGTTTAACGTTTGAGTTTACTCAAGATGATGTTTCCCACAAACAATTATCCGAAGGAAAATCAGTGGAAACAAATGAATTAAATGTTGAAAATAGACAACCTGTGGTAATGCCATCTCAGAATCAAAATACTGAAACAACAGAGATGTGTGCGAAATGGTTTAAAGGTCTTGTTTATTCAAAGGAGTATCAAGCGCAGAAAAGAAGAGACACTATTCCCCAGCACCGCCAAGAGTCTAATCAAAGGTTAGATCATGACATTCAGGATGATTCGTCAATAATTCCTGAGCATAATCCTCCAAGTAATTCTGAGTCAAACCATTCTAGTCAACTTGATCTTCCCATTGCTCTTAGGAAAAGTGTTAGGACTTGTACAAAACATCCATTGTCGAATTTTGTGTCTTACAAAAACATTTCACTCTCATATTGTTCCTTTATTTCACAAGTGTCTAGTGTGGTTATTCCTAATAGTGTCCAGGAGGCTCTAAATGTTCCGGAGTGGAAAGAAGCAATCCTCGAGGAGATGAGAGCTCTGGTGAAGAATGCTACTTGGGAAAAAGTGGATCTGCCAGATGGGAAGACAGTTGTTGGCTGTAAATGGGTTTTTACTGTCAAGTACAACTCAGATGGATCCTTGGAAAGATACAAGGCTCGCCTGGTAGCTAAAGGCTTCACTCAAACATATGGAGTGGACTACTCAGAGACTTTCTCTCCAGTGGTGAAACTAAACACAGTTCGGGTACTCTTATCTGTTGCTGCTAATCTTGATTGGCCTCTGAATCAACTGGATGTGAAGAATGCTTTTTTGAATGGAGACTTAGAGGAAGAAGTCTACATGGAACCCCCACCGGGCTTCATTGAGAATTTTGGAATCAAGATGTGCAAACTAAAGAGGTCTATATAGTCTTAAACAGTCTCCCAGAGCTTGGTTTGAGAGATTTACAAAGTTTGTTAAGAACCAAGGATACACACAGGGACAATCGGATCACACCCTCTTTACAAAGAGGTCTACCAAAGACAAGATGTCTATCTTGATCGTCTATGTGGATGATATTATTCTGACTGGAGATGATTTAGAAGAGATGAGTAGACTGAAGCAGAACCTAGCCAAGGAATTTGAAATCAAAGATCTAGGCCAACTAAAATACTTCCTTGGAATGGAAGTGGCAAGATCGAAAAAGGGCATTGTAGTATTGCGGCAGAAGTATATTCTAGATCTTCTGAAAGAAACTGGAATGAGTGGTTGCAAACCTTCAGATACTCCGATAGAAGCTAATGTTAAACTCGGAGATGTAAACGATGGCGTCCCAGTAGACACAGGGAGATACCAACGATTGGTTGGGAGATTGATCTACTTGTCACATACACGACCCGACATCGCTTTCGCTGTGAGCATGGTGAACCAGTTTATGCATTCCCCATATGAAGAACGTCTGGAAGCTGTGTATCGAATTCTTCGTTATCTAAAAGGCACACCCGGGAAGGACTCTTCTTCAAGAAAAATGAGAAGAGAGGAATTGAGGTGTATACAGATGCTGATTGGGCTGGTTCGGTCACTGACAGAAAGTCAACATTAGGCTACCGTACATTCCTTTGGGGCAATTCAGTTACTTGGAGAAGCAAGAAGCAAAGTGTAGTCGCTAGAAGCAGCGCTAAGGCAGAATTTAGATCAATGGCTCAAGGAGTGTGTGAGGTTCTTTGGCTAAGAAGGGTTTTGGAAGAACTTAAGCGACCAATAAGTTTTCCTATGAAACTGTATTATGACAACAAAGCAGCAATCAGTATTGCTCACAATCCTGTCCTACATGACAGGACGAAACACGTTAAGATTGATAGACACTTTATAAAAGAAAAGCTAGAAGAGGGAATAATTTGTACTCCATTTGTTCCCACTACACAGCAAGTGGCAGACGTTTTGACTAAGGGCCTGTTGAGACAGCCATTTGAACTTCAAGTGAGCAAGTTGGGCATGATTGATATATTTGCACCAACTTGAGGGGGAGTGTCGGCAAATCAGGATTGTGAAGTTAGGATTTGATTTTTGAATAAATTAGGAAAGAATCAAAGATTAGAATAAAATCCCTGATTATGTGGGATCCTAGGGTTTTACCGTGTATTCTCTATTTTTATTTAAATGTGTTCTATTTTCTGGAATGAATAAGAAAAAATATAGAGAGCTAGTCTCTCTTTCTGTCCCCAGTATTCTCCTATATATATATATATATATATATATATATATATGCATTTCAAAACAGAGGCTAATTTAACAAAGAGATTAAGAGAAAACTTTAACTGCTACTCACCATGTCGGAGTGTACAAATTGTGGAGCACAAAGTGACTGAATAGCGATACGACCAGCAACGGAAACACTGCTTTCGTTCCTAGGATGCGGCAAAACAAAAGAATAGAACAAACGAAAAGGTTATGTTTTTAATTAAAGTAGGGATAGCAACTAAAAAAATATTATGAGCCACACAAATGCCTTTTGTATATAACCATAGTAAGTGCATTAATGCCTTTCATATCATGGAATGCAGTTAATCTCACAAGAACCCCTTAAGAGAACTGCACAGGACATCCTTAAGAAATTTGAAATATCAAGAAAAAATAAAAAACTTCTCACATGTTTAAATTTGCGAGATGTTGAGGCTGCCTCACATGAGGCGCTCAAAAAAAGCCTCAGGCTGTTTAAGAGTTGTACGCCTCACATACATGAGGCGGGCCTTGAGCCTTACCCACGAGGCATTCCTCTTTCTCTATTTTTTTTGGGCTGAAACAAATGTAGCCGAGCCCAAGAATAAACAAATTCTTTGTTCAGCCATTGAGTTGCATAAGTTGCTTCTGAAAAATAAAATCCCAGCAAAAAAAAATTTTAATAAATAAAAGCACATCAAGTTATTGCCGAAAACAAATTTTAGAGAAGTAGAGATGTTGCTGCTGAAAAATCAAAGAGGCAGTTGTTGTGGAGTGGAGACTGGAAACGCTAAATCTGACTTGTTTAAAACAAAGGGAGAAAAAATTATTCCTATGATTATTTAAGGCTTACACCTCGCCTCATAACACAAAATGCCTGAGTACCCGATTGTGCAATTTAAAACCTTGTCTTCTCATAAAGGACTCGTGTTTGCTAAATGACTGGATCTAGTCCTGCTTCATCTTTGACTGAAAAAAAAGGCCCCACGACTTTTCTTAAAAATAAAAAGAAAAGACTAGCTTGCCAGTTTCATAAACCAACTCAAATGAACGTAAACTCATAAGCCAGACATCACTATTTGATAAGTTAGATAATAGGCCAGAAACTAATAAGACCAACCTTGAAAATTGAGACAAAAATGCTGCACAACGATCATGAAGTGCAACTAGATTTTGAGAATCTTGAGTGCTAACACAATCTATCTGCTTGCCGATCAGAAATTGCCTCTCCAAGGGCTTCCGCAGGTCAAAGTCATTGCAGAACTCTTTCTTACTATCTAACAATATTTAGAGCATCTTATGTTTGTCATAATGCACACTAAACTGCTCAAATGTTGAACTAGGTATAAAAAGCAGACTTCTCATTACATCAGACAATTAGAACATCATATGACTAGTAGAGTGCATAATACCACGACTATCTTAAGTCTAACCACACTCACCTCTATTACTATCTAAACTCTGATGATTTTCATCAAAATACTTTTTGTATTGCCAAGCTATTCTCAATCCCTTCTCCTGAAAAATTTCCCACCAAACTATGAAGCTCTTAAATTTCACCATATTGAAGTAAAAATATATGGATATACAAATAAGAAGTTTGAAAAGAAACTAGACCTCATCAGAATCTCGCTTAGAAGATTTTTCATCCTTAGATGATCCGGCACTAGGTAAAGTACCCAAAAATCCTCTAGGGTCCTTAGATGGACTAGCATAGAGAAGAGGTTGGTTATGAACAAGTCCTTGAGACATGAAATTCCTCAGCAAAAGCAAATGATGAGGTGCCTCTGCATCTTCAATCACCATGACTAGACTTCCCAAAGAAAACCCACCACCTAAAATCTCTATAATTAAAAAGAAAAATGGTATGAGAACTGGAAGAAAATAAATGTTCTAGTGGAAAAGACTACAAGTAAAATAAACCAAAGGCAATTACTATCAAGGTCCGGTACGCCGGATGAGATGAATGTTGTGCCGTTTGGACCATGCTTAAGTCCAGGTGTCAGAGACGATGATGAAGCAGAAACGTTGCGAGAAAAACTGCCTATCCGAGGCCTGAAAGCAGCCATGGCTCCTCAAATACTGCCAACTACTTCTAAGAGAGAACCCAAAGACTATGACCACGGCTGTACCCATATAACTGTTAGATTCCCATAGCTTATATATGCAAGAAACATATTGAAAAAAATAACAATCACATCTTCTAAAGGTAAATTTTTCGAAACAGAAGACAATAACCTCTCCATAGTTCATCGATCAGGATCGAATTTCTATGATCAAACGCCCTACTTGATAAAATTTGGTAACTATTTCCAGCCAAAAAATAAAAAAAAAGGGAAAAAGTAACAATTACATTTATTTTTGACGTTACATTCACAGGTTAACTCATTAACAAGATGGTACCTTTGGGGAATTTTATCGAACAGTTTCTGGGCAATACGTAAAACGGCGGAATTTTCACAAAGAACAAGTACGAACAACTAATACAAGTGATTAAACGAGAAAACTCTTGCTAACACCACTTGAAAATTGATAGCACACGTAGAAATCAACATAGATACGCAATTCTCACTATGCGTTTGCAATGAGCCAAATGTAAATAACACCTATACTAGGTGTCGTCATATTTTTCACCAAAGTAAGAAAATAGAAATTCACCTTATTATTTTTCTTTTCTTCTCTGATTTTCCTTCGTTTTCTGAGAAACCAAACTGAAAAATAAATATGTTATATCCTGGATGTGAAGTTAGCAGAAGGTCTCACTCAGGGTTCGGACTACAGAAACAGCAGTGGTATTGCCAGACCAATTTTTTGCCACCTATTTTTCAATTGGGCGTTTAATTAAAAGATTCAAACTATAATTTAAATTATAATTTATAATTTATTATAATATTTTTTTTTATAAAAAATACATATAAATTAAAAATAATTTTAATCGCGTAATTTTAATTTATAATCCAAATGTCTACTTAGTACTCAAATCCTCTGTGCAATAAAGTTCCGCCACCTTATTAAAAAAAAAAAATGATGAAAAAAGGAGAGGAGAATCTGCGTGGGGCTCGTCTCTTGGTACTACAGAAAGTACACCATCCAGCGGACAATAGCTAACGCAAATTCTATGTCAATTAAAAAAGTACAATGTATATTTTTATTTTTATTTCAAATATAATATTATTTAAAATGTAAATTTTTATTTTTTTTAAATAAGTTAATTTTTATTTATAAAATAATTAGAAATTATAAAAGTTATATTGATTACATAAAAAAAAATAAACATTTCAATCAATAATACTTAATGTCAAAGTTTTCATATATTATATTTGGTAGGAAATTTTTCACAAATAACATATGTGAAATTTAACACAATAAATAACATTACATTAGAGAGTATTTTTTACACTAAAATATTAAATTTATAATTAGCACATTAATTATAGTATTGCATTGGAGAAGTTTTAAGTCTCTTTAAGAGGGTATAACCGTAATTCAATTTGCAATGTTTTATTTTCATAGTGTCATAATCATTTGCCATATCGACCACTTAGAAAATTTCACTAAAAGATAAATATACAAACTGTATATTTTAAGAATCTTGAATTTATAAATAGATTGAATTTAAAAATATCTATTTATATACAATATAACAAAACTATTCCAATATTTTTTAGCATACTCGTTGTGTATTTTCTTTCCATAAACGCGTGCTGATTTTTTCTGACCATAATTTCCAAAGTTGACCAGCCTTTTTTTTTTTTACCATTTAATGTTGCGATCAATTGGTTTAATATTCATATGATTTTTTAGTATGGTTATTTAGTATCTTAATTTCTCTATTTATGATGCCATTTTTTTTTTCTCTACACGTTTTTGCTATTCGAACCATTTGCATATTTTTGTCTCCTATGGTGCTGGAGAGAAGCTATCCAAATCAACTTTATCGCCTTGTTTGTTTCTGGTGAAAATGGATGCATTCCAACTTTGTTTTGGTATTGATATGTTCACCAATATATGATTTCCATCATATAAATTGAACCCTTTTTTTTTCCATTCCTTCATCTTTTTTGCCTTATATCTATTTGTTTTTGTAATGGCCTGATGCAAATTCTGCGCCTTTTCGTTTTTTTAATACTTTGTTTGGAGTTGATGCACGTAACATGTTGATTTTTTCCTATGTTGACTCTATTATTTGCTTTGCATTTTATATTTTTTAATTTGTGCTTATTGTTTTTGAGTTTATTTGTGATGGTTTTTGTGTTTATCATTTTTGCCCTTATATTATGTGGTTTTATTTAATTTTATGTTTGCTTAGATACAAGAAATATCTCCCAAGTTGAATTTTGATAAAGATTTCTTCCAATTACTCACAAACTGCAATCTTATTATTTTTTATGAATGACGTTGTCATTATCATAATGATAATTTTTTTTTCTCTGTGAAAAATGATTCTTAAATCTCTTTTTGTGAGTAATGATTCTTATAATTACTGTGTAGAATATGGAATATATAGAGAGGCCTTTGTAAAAATAATTTAATAGAAAAGCTTTATTCATAAAATGACAATTCAAAAATTTTTATTTGCAAAATGACTTTCTGAGAAGAAAGAAAAACAAAAAAAAAAAAAGAACCCAAAACCCTTTCTGAAGCTAGCTCCGTTTCTCCTCCCTCACGAAGTGCTCAGTCATGGTAAATTTTTTTGATTTCTTTACATTCATTCTCCCCAGCTATCAAAGCTCTAGATCCGCAAGATCGAAGAAATTTTGGTCATATTTTGTTTGATTAAGTGCTTTGAAGAAGAAGAAATTATTGGAAGAACTTTTTAGAGAACAAAATTTGGAAACTCCAGCATAAGGGAAGAGGAGATCTCGGAGGTTCTGAAGGGAGAGAGAGAGGGGGATGAGGATTTTGGGTCATTCTCTTGCCTTCTTGGTCGTTCGTGAGGGCTCGAAGAATGGAGGAGAAGGAGGAGAGCTCGAATTTGGTATTTAAACTCGGGATGGAGGGCACCTATGTTAATAATACCTATTAATTATATAATTAAGAATTTATTCAAATAAAATAAATAAAATTAAAATTAAAAAGTCATTTTCTTAATTTTACTTTTTTACTCGGTTATTTTAGCAAAATTCTCATATATGGACCAGCATGATTCTTTGAAATTTTCACTTTCATTACCACAAAGACGATTTATACCATAATAAAAGGTTCCATTTCACTATTATAATTGTCATTGTGAAAATATTGGCTTTTCATTATGATAATGTTAAGTCATTGTCATAATTATCAATGTTGATCGTATATTAACTATTATACTTTTTTTTTTCATTTCTTATTCATAACCACTTATGCCTGCGGTAAGTTTTAAATTATAGTTATGTATTTGTTGAGAATATTCCTAGTGGGAGAAATTTTTAGATTTCTTTAATTACTCAGTCTTGTATCTCTTTAAAGATATATCTAATATAATTAAACTTTAACGGTTGTCATTATAAAGATGGATTTTTTTTTTTTTTTGTACTGGAATGAAACCGTAATATGTCTTCCTTTTCATAATTCATTTGAATAAATATAACATCACCAATATTTCCTATCATAATGAATATGTAAATATAATAATGAAATTAGATATACTTATTATAAATTCAACTTTCAGATCTTTATCTATGTGTTTGACAAAAAAAAAATGCTAAACTTTAGTCATGATTGTTAAAATCCAAGGTGTCGATTTGTTACAGAGTTAAAACGACTGTTGGTTTGAACCTTTTGATTTAAAACTTATGGAGGAATTAGGTTTAGAAAGCCCTTTTTTTTTGTTTAACTATCACACTAAGAATTTAAATTACTTTTACTTTTTACAGATTTTGAAACCACTTGAACTGTCCAACCAAACGAGGCCCAAGTAATTCATGGACAATAAAAATAAAGAAGTGCTTCAACAATGATCTATACCAAAATGAAGTCATCATTGTCATAAAAGAGTACATTTTCATAACAATATTACATAATTATAATGATTTTTGTGGGGTCTATTGAAATCAAAATTTAATTATTATCTTGTCATTTTTGTATGTTAATTTGTGTGACTTTAAAAGAAAGTTTCCCTTTTTAGAAAAACAAATGTATCATAAAATTAAGGGAATTTAGTACCTTATATTATAGCAAAACATTGAGTTAATACCATGTATTCTTCATAATATTAAAATGGTACCTTAACGTTTTAGAAAATATTTTTTTGGTATCTTGAGATCCATTTTTGGGATGTAAAATGACATTATTATCCTGCTATTTAATCAATGTTGATGCCTAAAAAAATGCACAGTACAGATCCAACCAAAATCCCGCAACATAACTCAAGGTATGGTACGTGAATTCGAGCAATGTCGCTTCAGGAACCTCTATGTGGGTCGTCGTTTGGTAGGTCACGGAACTTAAACGAGCTCATTTTATGCCGTCCGACCATCGGCCCATTTAGAAGGCTTCAGGTCTATGAGAAATTTAAGACAACGTGGATTATAGAGGAAATTAGACAAATCCAATACAAACTATTCAACCTAATTTTGTTACTCAAAATTATTTAATAAAAAATCTAGATTTCTTATTGGTCCACATCTATGCACTACAAGCCAAAATGGCTATTTCTCCTTTTCTCCCAAAGCAAACCACTTTCTAAGGCATGGTTATCCTCTTCAAACTCACCCAAAGCAAGGCAAGTCAACAAATCCATCTCATTGGTTGTTCCAAAACCCATGTATTCATCTCCTAGGCAAAGCATCCTTTGCAAACCAAAACAGCTAACTAAAAAATCAGCCAAAAGTGTCTGCCCTACGTAGCTGTGACAGCAATCTAAGCTAAGAACTCACTCTTACAGAAAAATTTCCCTCATCTTGGAGCCTCGTCATTGCCTATAAATATCAGCCCTTATGCCTCACAAAAACACACCACAACAAGCTCAGAAACTCCCCCTTTAGCTGATTACAAACCTCTTGGCTTCTGGTTCATTGGAGAATTTCCAATCTCCATTACTTTGGCGGAATTTTTTTAGAATGAGTTTTTAGGCGCTCTCTCAAAGTGGTTAAGCTTTAAAAAGTCTTTGTCTCGTTCAGTTCACCGATTCAAATTTTCAATTCGAGTTTAAATATAATTTTATGTTATAACTTTTAACTGTACATGCCTTAAAACACTCAAAGCCCAATCCGCCGACCGACGTAGCGCACCCGACACAATACCATGGCCAACCCCTTCAAACACATGAATATGGCTTTGTTACACATCTAAGAGCTTTGGAAAGCCTTTGAAAATCCCCCACCATGATCAAAAACACCCACAAAACCACATAAACCCTTCTCTTCTTGACGCCTGACCTACCGTATCCAGCATACCATACAAACTTGGCTACCTCACATGGTTGATCTCTGCAAAGAAAAGAGACATGGCTTTGTCATTCTAAATTTGGGAATTTTCCAAATCAACAATATCCAAAACTCACACAAAAATTACTTCTTTTCACATCGCTCGACGTGCTGCACCCGCCACACTGACTAGTCTTTTCCCACATGGCTGACCGTTGCAAACAAATGGATTTGGTTGCATTATTTCAAAATTAGGGATTTCTTCTTACGTTCCTCTCCCACACTATCCGCTCGTCTAGAGGTCTTTATCAAAAACTCTTCACTATTTCAGAGTTAGAAGATTATCCGGCTTTAGACCTACCCAGCCGGGTCAACGTCATCACTTCGGCCACCTCGACATCAAAAATCACATTTAGAAGCTCATTACGACCGACAGCAAGCCAAGCCGACGCACCAGGCCACGACCGATATGCATACAACGTGGGCCAATCAAAAGAGGCCACGAGAGCCGCACCCTCCACGTGGGTCGGCCCTGCCAAAAGAGCCCCAACAATCAACTAAGAAACTGATAAATTTAGAAAAATTCTAAATATTTTTAAAAATCTGAAATTCATATTTTTATTTTCTCAAAATAAATAAAATATTTGAAAAACAAAACAAAAAAACCTTTCCGAATCTCAAACTCAGATCTTTTGGGGGGAAAAAAATCTCAAACCAGAAAATTTATCAAATCTTTTCCCCTTCTTCCCGTACAGATCAGTACAAAAAATAAGACCAAAATCAATTCAAAAACCAAATTTATCATTCTGCACAATCATCTCATTGCTCGTCGACCACTAGACAATGTTCGGAAACTTCTTGATATGCATAAACTTTCCACTACAGCTGGGTCGCGAGTGCGGGTCTCGGAACCCACCTTTTTGCCTCGCCTGTGGCGTCTTCAATGACGGACTAGGGGCAGCGGGATCTTCGCACTGAGGGGTGGGGTGTCGTTGAGGACGATAAGGGTGGGGCGACGGGATCTGGGCATCGACGACGGGGTTGAGGATGACGAAGGTGAGGGTGGCAGAATCTGGGAACCGTGGGGTGAAAACTACTGGGGTCGGGGCAGCAGGATCTAGCTACCAACCGCGGGGTGAGGACGGTGGGGTAAGGGTGGTTGGATCTTGGCATTGAAAGTGGGGTTGAAAGGTTGAACGGTTGATTTTGTTGTGCTAGAAGTTGAATCTGAGCTTTTTTGTCGTTTTTTGAAACTGGGTTTCCATTTTAGTTTTTAGTTTTTTTTTTTTTTTGACTAGTGAGTCTGAATTTGAGTTTGAATATGGGTTTCAATTTGGGTTCAATACTAAAGCTTGTTCGGTAGTTATTGTATTTGGGTTTGAATTCGTTAGTGAGTTTAAATTGAGTATGAATTTGGGATTGAATATGGGTTTGAATTTTAGTTTGATCTTGTTTTTCTAATTTTTTTTTAAAGAAATTTCAATAGAATCTGATCTTTTTTTTTTTTTTTTTTTTTTTTAAAAAAATTTAAAAAAAATTTTTTTTTTTTTTTTTTTTTTTTTTTTTTAAAGAAACAATCCAATATGTTTCTAACTTTTGAGTTTTTAAGGCATCACTAACTTTTGAGTTTTTAAGGCATCACTCGTTTCATTGATTTAAATTTTCAATTTTAATTTTATTACAGTTAAAAGTTCTCATAAAAATTAACATTTAATTTTTTTTAATACAGTTAAAAATTTTCATAAAAAATTACATTTAACTTTTTCTGTTACTGTTAAAAATTTTCACATAAATGTACATTTCAACTCGAATTAAAAATTTAAATTTATGAACTAAACGAGACCTAAATGTTTTAAATATTTTTAAACTTTTTCATAAATTATTGATTTTTATTTAATTAATGAGTATGATAGAAGTGTCATTTTACCTTTTAAAAATTAACTATAAGGTACAAAAAATGTTTTCTAAAATATTAATATATTATTTTAATATTATAAAAAATACAAAGTACTAATTCAACATTTTGTTGTAATATAAGATATCAAATTGATTTTATGGATAAAATTAAATAAGGAAGCATTTAACCCTCACATTTAAAAAGGAAATAATCAAAACATAATTTTTTTATTATGTTTCCTATTTTAAAAATTCATTATTTTTCATTATATAGGTTAGAAATGTCTTTACACGTCACATTACACGATGAGAGTGCCTTTATAGATATTTTTAGACTCTAGGTGCAATATTTCAGACAAGATAGTCATTTGACCAGCATTTTACAGTTGAATTCTCCAAGAAAAAATGAGTTAAATATCTTTTAAGAGTAGGCATGTAAGTCGGCCGGGTAGGATCAGCCTTGGGCCTAAAATTTGGCCGAACCGTAATGTGCGGGTTGAGAAAGATTTGAACTGCAACACTTCTTAAAGTTAACAAACTTGTAACCTTTCAGATTACCTCGGGGTGACGGGTTGGTCGGATTGGGCCTTGACGTTGGGATTCTTGCAATTAAGTCCATTATCATTGGCCAGAGAAAACGTTGGGATTGGGCTTGTGTTGTGTGTGTCCGAAAATAACTATGTTGTGTTATGTGTTCGAAAATAGCCGTGGTAATATCGGGTTGATTTCTTTCCCTGTGCTAATAAATTCGGCCAAAAAAATGTTTGAATTGGGCAAAAAAAAACATTAGATTTAGGGTTGATTTCTTTCCCTTTGCTAATAAATTCAGTCGGGTAGGGGCAATATCGGGTTCCTTGAATCTGCCCCGTGACCCCACCCGCACTTTGCGAGTTGGGCATTATTGCTACTGCAAAAAAAAAAATCCCACTATTTTCGGGTAGGTAGGGTCGGCTTGGGCGGGTTCAGCTTGAATTCTTACACCCCTATTTAAGAGTGTATGAATTTAATTTTTTATTTCTTACTCTTGATTAATATTCTTTTTATTTAAATAACTATATTTGTCAAAATTGTATTAACAAAGAGTAAGTGATAAAATTTCAGATCATACACGGTAAGTTTAGTAATTTTCTCAAAAGGAAATTGTAGCATATAGCCCAAATTTCTAACTGATAAAGGTAAATAGCAGTTTTAAGTTTGATTGAAATAAAAAGCACTTTACAACTTGATTTGACAAAATTGTTCTTTATTTCCCGTGTCTTTCTTCTTCTAGATCTAGATATATCTCTTTCTCTCCTCTCTACCTATCTCTCTCTCTCTCTCCTCTCTTTTTTCTCCCAACCGGCTCTCTTCTCCTCCTTCTCTATTGTCATGACAAAACGTTGTCGTTAAGGCAGTGAGCACCATTGTTGATCCTTGTTATTTGCATTCTCTCTCTATTCTACTTGTCGATCCTCTCCTTCCGCTGGTTATTTGGAGTAATTAGGTTGGGGCTTTTACTGCCCGTGAAGTTCTAAGTGTAATGGGATTGGAGTTGTACGCCGACGACGCCAGAAGCGAGAAATCTCTCCTCTCTCTCTCCTCCACTTGTAGTGGTTGTTTGGAGTAACTCTCCATCCTTTCCTCCTCCACTTGTAGTGGTTGTTCGGAGTAATTAGGTTGGGGCTTTTACTCTCCATGAAGGTCTGAGTGTAATGGGATCAAAGTTGTACGCTGACAATGCCGGAAGTGACAAATTTCGCGAGGAAAAATGCAAAACTTATGCGTGACTTGGGCATCGTGATTGGACGAGTGTTGAGGTTAATTGTGGAATGGGTTTTGTTCGTCTTCACACCAAAAGTGCATAAGAACAAAAATCATGATAATCCGAGGTCAGATGACGAAGTAATTGCATTTTAAAGTTATGGTGGGTTTTCTGACCACCGATGGTAAATGATTAATTTACGCAATAAATGCTTCATTTACTATTCAAACATTTTAACATGTAAATGGATCATTTACGAAGTACTAAATGAATCATTTACTGTAACATTTAAAAGAATATTTTGGTAAATAGTCTATTAACCTAAAGATTCTTGATAAATTTTACGACTCCAGTGACTACTCCGTAGATGGTTTTAGTGACTGCTACGGTGACGGTTCCTGCAACAACTAACGATGATTCCGACAAAAGATACTAATTGTGAGAAAATGAGAGGTGGAGAAGAAGATGGGGTATTTTAGAAATATTTATTAATTGTAAATGTGTATTTACAATATTTTTATACTATTTACATCTACAAATAAACTTTTATGTTATTTTTTGTATGGTCAATTAATTTTGGCCTATTTTCTTCGTTCACCCATTGTATAATAAATTTTTTTTGAATAATCTTAATAAATACTATTTAAAAGTATATGGATATAAATTTTTACTCTTTACTCTTAATTTATAATCTTTTTAATTAAATAATTACACTAATATAAAAGATAAAAATTCACACACAGATAAATTCTCCATTTTTTATTTCCCCCTTTAGATAGTGCTGGCCCATAACTGTGTGCTAAGCACACAGATTATAGCCCAATAGAGTACTGTGTGAACGGCTTGGTGCTGATGACTTTTTATTTTTTATTTTTATTTTTTGTTTTTTGTTTTTTTGAAAATAGTGCTGATGAGTTTTTGGTTAGTCACGCGAACCACAGCAATTGGAGGTAACTAAACAAATATTAGTCAACTAAATTCAGCATTTCTGCAAATTATTGTTATAAATGATACTCGTAGTAATTTAAACTCTTGTTAAAAATTATGGTAGATATAAAACAAGCTAAAGATAAGCAAACAAAATAACAAAAAAAAAATATTTCGCATTTTTATTATTCTAAAAATGGTATCATTATAAAAATAATGAATACAAAGTTTGCAAACAATCCGAAATAATCAAAATGCATGACACATGAATGTGTAATCTATCTATTTTTATTAGGTTAAAGAACGAGAAAATTATGATAAAAATATAAATAAACAAACAAAATAACAAATAAAAAATTTCTTGCATTTTCATGATCTTAATGACGATATCATTATAAAAAATTATCATTCACATGATATGAAAAACAAATCAATAAGTCACTCAAAAAGCATTTTCATTATATTAATGGAGTTATCATTATGAAACAGATTAATATAAATTCAAAAAGAAAAATATGCTCACCAAAAACATCAACGTAAGGGAAAAAAAAATAAGAAAAAGAAAAAACTACTCAACAAAAACATCAATGTCACGAAAAAAAGGAGAAGATAAAGAAAGAGAGAAAAAGATGAAAAAGACACAAAAAATAGATTAAAGCCAAAAATCTAAAACATGTAAATAAAATGAAACTATTCCACTCACACACCTACTCCGCTACATTCTAATTTTGTTACAGTTAAAAACTATTACAAAAAATCACATCTAACTTTTTATGTTACAATTAAAAACTCACATAAAATCACATCTTAACTTGAATTAAAAACTCAATCCACAAACTGAACGATGTCTAAAATTTCACCATCTTGATCAGCTGAAATTGAAATACTTTAGGAGCTCGAATGATTAGTGATAAGTGGATGAAAGGGCATATTATGCTCGGTTTTAAGGTCTTAGGTTAAAATTGTGCACAACAACATCAATTTAATTGAATTTAATTGAAGAAACAAAATAAAAACATGACTTCCACATAAATTCATCAGCAAAGTTAACGAAAAGTAGAGCAGACTAACAATCTAAACTTGTTATCTTCCCATCATGTAAAAGCAATTAGGAATGCAACTGAATATTTATCTTTTTCTTTCTTGCTTGAAAAAAAAGTTAGGAACAACTTAATGAACTTGCAAGTTGGTTCCTATGACTAACGGCTGTTAATATCATCCTCCTATCCCTTGGCTCAACTCTGCAGTTTTTGATGGAACCAAAATAATCTGCAAAACATGATTTCCACATCATATTAAAGTAGCTTAATTCCACTACTATGAACCATTTAGCATTCACAACATTGATGCTGAATTAGATTGATGATAGTTTCTTAGAGAATGAAATATAAAAATATAAGCACATTATCTAAAGCAGAATTGTACATATCTGATGGAACTACCAACTCATGGCCCACAACTTACTCATTTAGAATGTTGCAGAAAAATTAAATCCTGATGCAGGAAATTAACACAACTTTAACAGACAAAATTGTGGAAAACCGAAGTAATTAGGGCTGATTTGTACAGCTGTATTTTTTCCTTATTTGATTAGTTTCCTGACTTCTCTCTAATTACTAGATAAGTAATTACCAATTTTGTTATCTAAGGTGCTAAAAATAAGGGGCTAAATCGGGCTGTGGTTATCCCTAAAACCTGTATAGTGTATTTTTCTAAGGTGAATAAGAATTATATTCCTCCTAAACCCTAATTCCGGCCCTGAGAAAACTTCATGGTATCAGAGCAAGGCTGCTGATCCGGGTTTAGGAGAAATATTTTAAGCCATAACCCTAGCTTCGGTTACTGTCATCAACTGAGAAAAACCCTAACCCATCACCCATCATATGGCGTCAGAAACTGACAGCACCTCAGGAGCTATGGTCAGAATTATCTCCAATGGGCCAAGTCAGTGATGATGTTCATCTCAGGTAAAGGGAAGGACGATTACCTTACGGGTGTGGCTGTTCCAGCCAAACCGAATGACCCCAAGTATACATAAAATAATATGGTGATGTCTTGGCTAGTCAACACCATGGACGCAGATATGGGGTAGAATTTTCTGTTCTACGACACTGCACATGAAATATGGATGGCTGCTCAAGAGACTTACTCTGATAACGAAAACACTACTGAATTATTCGAGATCAAGGGGGCACTTCATGATTTATGGCAAGGCGTGAGAATCTCAGGATGCTCTACCGGTTTAGGGTTCTTCTTCCGACTGGTGTAGACTAGGAGTTCCTTCTCAGTCTCAGGTTTAGAAATGGTGATATCACTCATGGGATCTTCTAACATCAGGCTATCCCAAAACTGATATTCTTCTTGTATTTTCTCCCCCTGAATAGCGGTTTTGGAATAAAATAGGACACTCTCCATGAAAGTCACATCCATAGTGATATATGTCTTTCTAGTTGATGGACAATAGCACTTGTAACCTTTTTTATGATAGGAGTACCCTAGGAACACACACTTGCGAGACTTGGGATCAAGTTTGCTACATTGATGAGGAGGAATATGGACATATGACTGGTGATTCCGCTGGGTAGATTGTTGATTCAGGAGCCTCAGACCATATGACTAGTGATGCTTCATTATTTCAAGAGTGTTATCCTTGCCTTAAAGATTATAAAGTCCGGATTGCTGATGGATCACTTTCCCTAGTAATAAGAATTGGAAAGGTGGTCATCTCTAATACATTAACTCTTCAATTTGTTCTTTTGGTTCCCAAATTAACTTGCAATTTGTTATCTGTTAGCAAGCTCACTAAGGATTCTAAATGTGTTGCTAAGTTTTCTCCTACTTCATGTTTATTTCAGGATTTGGACTCGGGGAAGATGATTTGCAATGTTAAGGAAGATCAGGGACTCTACTGGATTAAGGACAAGGCTCATTCTTATTCTCTGGCTCATCACTCCACGTCCTCCTCAGTTCAAGATTCAGACCTTTTTGTGTTTTTCGATTCCAATAAAGACAGTAGCATTAGGTTACTGCATTTTCGTTTAGGACACCCAAATTTCATGTACTTGGCAAAAATGTTCCCTTCATTATTTATCAATAAAAATCCAAAATTTTTCCAACGTGAAGTGTGTCAGTTTTCGAAGCATTGTCGTAGTACATACCCTATTCAAGGGTACAAACCTTCTCATCCTTTCTCAGTCATACACTGTGATATTTGGGGACCATCTCAGATTCCAAATATAACTAGTGCAAGATGGTTTGTATCCTTTATTGATGATCACACTCGAGCTACCTGGGTATTGCTTATGAAAGAAAAATCAAAAGCTGGACTTTTGTTTAGAACCTTCCACTCCATGATTAAAAATCAGTTTCAAGCCATTTTTCAAGTCTTTTGAACCGACAATACTCGGGAATATTTCAATTCAATCCTAGGACCCTACCTTCTCGAGAATGACATTATTCATCAAAGTTCATGTACAGATACACCTCAACAAAATGGAATAGCAGAAAGGAAGAACATACATCTTCTTGAGGTAACCCGTTCTATCCTAGTTGCTAGTAATGTTTCAAAACATTTTTGGGGGGAAGCAGTTTTAACTGCTACGTATCTAATTAATAGGATGCCATCTCGAATCTTGAAGTGTAGTAAGTACTCCTTAAAATCTTCCTACAAAGCCGAGTGGTGAACACTATACCACTCAACGTGTTCGGATGTTCAGCCTATGTCCATATTCCTCCTCATCAACATAGCAATCTTGATCCCAAGTCTCGTAAGTGTGTGTTCCTAGGGCACTCCCCTCATCAAAAAGGTTACAAGTGATATTGTCCATCCACTAGAAAGACATATCACTATGGATGTGTGTAACACCCTGAAGAATTAATTGAGATTAATTAAGGTAATTGAGATTATTAGTGTGCCTAATCTGATTTAATTAATTGAGTTTAAATAATTCCAAGGTATTTAAATTATTCACAGTAATTTATTTAATCCAGAAGTGTGTATGGGCGCATTTCTGGACTGTTATATTTTACACATGTCACTTTCTTTTATTTTTCTTTTCTTTTCTTTTCTTTTTCTTTTTCCTTTCTTTTCTTTCCTTTTCTTTTTCTTTCCCGTGCGTTTCTCTCTCTCTCTCTCTCTCTCTCACACACTTCCGTGCTCTCTCTCTCCCTCTCTCTCTCCCATTTG
>NW_010387636.1:1047333-1047735 GCF_000414095.1 Morus notabilis
GAAGAAGAGGCGGATCGAGTCTCTGTCTCTGGTAGACCTTCTGTTTCAGGTGGACCACAGCGGAGTGGTAGAAGAAACCGCAGCCAGGGACAGATGGTTGGGGAAATGGCAAGCGGTGGCAGTAGTTTGTCTGGGAGTGACAGAAATGCTCCATACGGGCCCAGGTGTCACCATTGTGGGCAGGTTGGCCATATTAGGAGGAATTGTCCTAATCGGCCGCCGGCTCAACAAGCCCAAAGTGACACTTCCTATAGCCAAGAAGGGCCACCACAGTACATGCCACCATACTAGCCACAACAGATGTCATACCCTCCTGCGCCGACTTATCAGCCGCCTCAGTATACACAGTTCCGGCCTCAAGCGCCGAGACCGGCACAACTGCCTCCACCACAACAGTATAGG
>NW_010387636.1:1048207-1048368 GCF_000414095.1 Morus notabilis
TGGTTTACTGCTACATCGGGAGATTGAATTCTGTATTGACTTGGTCCCGGGAACGGCACTTATTTCCATCCCTCCATACCGGATGGCTCCGGCGGAGATGAAAGAATTAAGAACGCAACTTGAGGAGTTGGCAGAAAAGGGATATATCCAGAATAGTACTT
>NW_010387636.1:1052278-1052954 GCF_000414095.1 Morus notabilis
GGATTTTGGCCTTGAAAGTGTTTTAAAGAAAGGGATTGGTTTGCGAAAGAAAAATGTTTTAAAAACCATGGCTTGTTAGTTTATGGAAAACCTTGGCTTGTCCTGTCCTTGGAATCCATAGCTTGTCTAGTCATGGGGCCCGCGGCTTGAGTAGTTCGTGGGGTCATATGAACGATTTCATAATGTTAAATGGATGATTTCTTAAGATAAGAGATCTTGTGACTGGTAATAGAGTCTATTGCTGTAAGCCTAGATAGGATGCGGAGAGTGCATCCTCGGGGGCAGAACCCGAAACCGGTCCGGGTAGGCGAGGCACTTGGTTAGGTAAGTAATTTGTACTAATTACTTGCTGAAGCCTGTAACATGGTTATTTTCAGTTATATTTCCTTTGAGAAAAAGGATGTGAGGTTCCGGCTGTTCTGTCGGGACTGAATGTCTTATTTTATTTATGTATTCAATCATTTATTCATGCGCTCATTTATTTTAAATATTTTGAATTATATCCTACTGGGCCTTTCGCTCACGTTTTATGTTTTAAATGTTAAACCCCTCCCAGGAGACTCGAGGAGCGGTGCAGGGTAGCTGGAGTTGCTACTGTTGGATCAAGTGAGGATTGAGTTTATCCTCTTGAACAAATGTAAGGAATTTGAGAAATTATGTAAACCTATTTAATATT
>NW_010387636.1:1053068-1054220 GCF_000414095.1 Morus notabilis
TCATTTATATTTTAATGCAGTTAAGTGTGGGGCCCGGTCTGGGAATCTGCTTTATTAATTCCTAATCGAGCTCCACGTCACCCACCCCGTTTGGGGGGCGTGACAATGTGACTTTCATGGAGAGTGTCCCATTTTATTCCAAAACTGCTATTCATGGGGAGAAAATACAAGAAGAATATCAGTTTTGGGATAGCCTGATGTTAGAAGAACATAAGCCATACATGTTTTAGTAGTACAGAATGTATTATGATATATGACATGAATGCATATATGGGTATGCATAAATATTGCATCTGTTATGACCTATTGATACTTGTTGAGCGAAAGCTCATTAAGTTTGTTCGTGTTGTAGGAAGCACGGGTAAGGCACCGGCTCCCTGAAACTTAATGCTGGGCATGGAGAGAGGGTGTAGCAGCGGAATGTGGGCAAGTGGGTTGTGGACGCATCATGTGTTTTGGAAACGTTGCTGAACTTTATATGTAAAATAAAATAGTGTTTTATGTATTTTGATGACTAATGTAACAGAATGTTGTCAAAATGCTACAACATTTTAATTTACATGGTAAGAATGAAAAAAAAAATGGCCTGAAATTTTAAAAAGTTATAATTAGGGTCGTCATAGAGGTTAAGAAATGGTAAGTATGAGCATAGGATAATGACCAAAAGTTAGGGTCGTCACAGTTTTAGGGTTTTCTCAACTTTTCAACAAAATTCTCTATATCAAAATTGTTAGAAACCAAGGTTAAATAACCAACAATCTAACCTTAGATCCTTCGATTCCATGTTCTTAAACCATTTCAAGCAAATCCCTACTTCTAGAAAAATTTTCCCTACTCTTCTCTACACATCCATGGAAGCAAAGAAAAAGGGAAAACAAGAGAAAATCTTGGAATCTCACCTTAGGAAATGAAGGTCAATCTCCGATGACGCGATTGTTGGTTGCCGAATCGAATCCGGCTGCGAAAGCGCGGTGGTGCGGGGAAGAGGCGGATCGTGTATAACAAAAATTTTCATAAAACTTTTGAGATACTCTATAGATTATATTAATTTATGCACGAATAAATTAATCTCATTAACTTATATATATCAAGAACTCAATCAGGAAAAATACCTGGAAGCCGACTCGGATGATAACTTGAGTTCTTTGACCA